>NW_026562402.1:5720000-6007500 GCF_027474105.1 Poeciliopsis prolifica
CCTACAAAGAAATTCAAGCAGAAACTTTCCACAAACTCACAAGTTCAATGGATGCAAGAATTTTGCAGATGATGTCAAAGAAGATCCTATGTTAACATGTAACTGTTAAGATGTTTTTGATTGAAATAGAATAGAATAGAATAGATTGTATTCATTGTCATTGAACAGGATTCAACGAAATTTCTATTGCAACTCCCGTGCAAAAAGTCAAATGTGTGACATGTAATATTAGTTTGAAGAAGACATGTTGTTGAAATTTTAACTTCTGAAGGTTTAAGCTGAATCATAGTCAGTTCCTGTCACTATGTCAAACTAAAAAAAAAAACAACAAAAAAACAAAACAAAAAAAACCCACAAAGCTATTCTCCACTAGCTTGTAAAAGCAGCTGTGTATTTACAGTGTGACTCACCAAATGTTGCAAGACATACAGCGCATTGGGTTTATCCAGTGTCCATTTGGATCATTTGTGCAAGCATGTTTCACTCCAGCATTTATTGATGTTAGTTTGCAAGTGTTTATTTTTTTGTGTGTGTGTGTTCGTTTTTACAATAAATACACATCACATCCCACTTTTAAGATTTAAAATTGCTTTTATTTATTTTTTGTTGGGTGAAGACAGAATTAGGGTGAGGAGAGAGAGTTTGCAAAGTTGAGCCACGAAGATCTCCAGCTTTAGACACAGTGCGAGCTTGATCCTAACCTCCTATCGTTTAATGTGATTTCCCTTAATGCTGTCTGGGGTGTCCTTTTTTTTCTTTTTTTTTTTTTTTTTTTTACTGTACTGACATGTAATCTTTGATCACATCCTCTGAGATTACCATAAATCTGGTGAAACTAGGGGCTTTGATCGGTGTTTTAATATTGTCTGTCAAAACTGATGTTTTCTGTGCTTTAGAACTGAATTGCACGACACCCAGGAATCATGCAATATATCTAAAAACGACCACAGATAGGTCATGCTCCAGACCTCCCTGTGGTGTGGAGCACAAATAGGTCTGGAAAGCTGTTCACCTTATTTATCAAAAGTAACTGTTATTTATTTTGGCTTAAAGGGGTCCAGCAAGAAAATGTACATTTTCTACATCAATGCTGAGAGACGAAGAAATATACTTAGAGGCTATTCTCACTCTGACAACATTTTCTAAACATGGGCAGCTTTCAAATCCCCCAAGCTTTAATAACATGAAATTTTAAAATGATCTTTTTTCTTTCTCATGATGTGATCCTGAGAGCCAACTGCTTGCAGAACCTTTGCTCGATTGCTTTGCATCATTGAGGCTTTGACTTCACTGGTTTTCAGAGGGTCTTTTGGCAAAACACGAACCACGACGGAAATCCTGCGTTGGATTCACTTCCGCACAAAAACAGACGCTCGATCTAAAAGTTGATAGCTGTGGTTAGTTCTGTTAATTCTTTTGAAGGCTTTTAAAGGGTCTTTATGTGGTGGGATTCACATCATGGATGTCCTTGTGCCCACGGATTGTCTGTGATGTTTAGCGGCCAAGCAAGAAAGAATGAGAGAGTTTCCCACTGCATCTCTCTCTCTCTGTTTCTCTCTCTCTCTGTTTCTCTCTCTCTGTTTCTCTCTCTCTCTGTTTCTCTCTCTCTCTGTTTCTCTCTCTCTCTCTGTTTCTCTCTCTCTCTGTTTCTCTCTCTCTCTCTGTTTCTCTCTCTCTCTGTTTCTCTCTCTCTCTGTTTCTCTCTCTCTCTGTTTCTCTCTCTCTCTGGATGACAGGCGGCAGCAGCTCGGCTCGTCAGTGCGCTCCGCTCGGACCGAGAGATTTCTTCGCTATTCCTCTTGCGCGCTCTGCTTCGGTGAACTCGGGGAAGATCAGGTGGGGATTCCAGGATGGGGTCCAACCCACCACCACCTTCATCACCATCATCATCATCATCATCATCATCATCATCATCAACGGCTCCAGACTTTACTTTGTTCTCCGCTGCGCCGGACAACGAGGAGAGCGCACTGAAATAATAACAGTAATAAAAAAAAAAACAACGTTTCGATTAAAACTCTTCGGCTTCCGACAAGGGAAACTTTATTTTTAAGCAGATTTGGGTTTATTCTAAGGGGGGCTTGGAATGGAGGTCCAAACTTTCCTGCTGTCCGGTCTCGCTGTGCTCTTCTTCGGATCGGACATGTTCACCAGGTGAGACTGTTTTCGCCTTTCTTGCAGGTGTCCCGTTCTTGTTTGCAAGCATTTTTGTTATTTCTTCGTTTTTTTTCTTCTTCATAGAAACAGGTCGAGATCAAAGGTATGAACTAATATAAAACTAGAGCTTGTCAAACTGTGGCAGAATAGAGCACCGAGACTCTTCACATCCAGATGGCTGATCTATTGTAATGTTTACATAATGCACATGTTTCCCCTTTTTAAATAGTGGTGTGTAGCAGGTGAGTGGGTGGTTTCTGTGTGCAGCAGGTAACAGCAGCTCCAGGCTCCAAGGCCTGGTCAGGAAAGGAACATGATGTCTAACAGTCCAGAGATACAAGGGATGAAGGGAGGCCTCCCTGTCCAGGCATTCCTCAGTAGGGAAACATTTGGAGGCTCATGTTTTAGGAGTTAAGAAGGGAAAAAAAGGATGATGTTTTGAAATAAAAACCAGGACTAGCCCACTAAACGGTCATTTTACGTCGAAGCTGTAAAGCGTAAACCGCTGGCTTTCACCAAATTAAATCACTTTCAGAAATTGACGTTCTCCTAATCTGTGCATCTAAGCAAAATCAGGCATTTTAGTCCTTTTAGAAATGTACCTTTATAGGAATATTCTCCACTCTTCAACCCACATATAATCAGGCTCCTCTGAGTCTCATGCTCCTGGGTGCCTCCAGTGTAAAAAGGACAAAAAGTGACTCCAAAGCTTCGCTGTGGGTGAGAGTTGGGGCAAATCTCTGCTGTTTTCCCTTCTGGCTCCTCCACCAGCAGAGGGAGTAACCACTGCTGTAATTGGATTTTCCTGCCTCCAGTCACCACTGCTGTTGTTATTATTTAGCTCTTGACACAATGCAGCGTTGCCTTTTTTTTTTCCTTGGCGCCTCATTATGTGTCAGCCTTCTCTTTCTTTCTCTCTGTCTCTCTCTCTTTAAGACACACACACACACACACACACACACACACACACACACACACACACACACACACACACACACACACACACACACCCACACACACACACACACGTTTACACATATTGTCATTCCGCTTTCTGTAGATGAAAGTAGCTTTGTTTCCCCCTCCGTCTCACTCGGACCAGAATTACTCAGATTCTCCTTTGAGCTCCTCGTTTATCTATTTCACTATTTGTTGCTTAGCTAAGTTATTCCTAACCACCTTTGGTGTTGCGTGACTTTCACAGCTTTTCTCTCCAGCTGAGGTGTCTCTTCTGCGTCGCTGTAATGAACACTGCCTTCACCTAGAGTGCCTGGCAAAAACACTCCCAGATTCCACTTTGACACATTACATCCACAGACTTTTTATGTGTTATTGAGATTTATTCAACTTAGCAGACCAACACAAAGTAGCACACAATTATGAAATGGAAGGGGGAAATGACACTGGGTTTTGAAAGTGTTTAACAGATAAAACAAATGAAAAGGGTGACGTGGATTCATCGTCACCCCTCCTTTATTCTGATACCCCTAAATAAAACCAGCTCCAACCAATTGGCCTTTGAAAGTACTATGATTTGGAATGTGACCCCAACACAAATGTCCTGTGAAGTCATCAGATGAGTGTTGGAAAACATTACAGATGACAAAGGAAGTTGGTATACACGATAACGTTGTGGAGATGTCTAAAACAGAGCTATGTTATAAAAAATACCGTAGGGTTTTGAATATTTGACAATGGAAAATGATTAACAGCATACCTACCAAGACATGACCATTCCCCTTATTTGACAGGCATAGGAAGACTTCGTCAGAGAAGCAGCCAAGAAGCTCATAGTAACTCTAGTGGAGTTGCTCACGTGGGAAAATCTATTGAAAGAAAACCATATGAGGCACAGCAACCATGTAGAAGAAAGTGATCTGGTCAAGTAAAACCAAAATGACAGGTTTTAGCTGATGCAACCTGCTATGTGTGGAAGCCAACTAACACTGTGTCCTGTCCTCACACAATCTTGTCAATGGAACATGGCGGTGGCAGCGTCATGCCCGGGGGCAGGTAACAGGACAGCTGGTCATAGTAGACGGGAAGATGAATGGGTCTAACTATTGAACAATCCTGGAAGAAAAGCCTGTTAGAAAAGCATGGGTCTGCGGCAGAGTCTAACACAAACCCAGATCTAGTATCAATTAGTACAGATTTGAGCCTATTAATGTACTTGAATGGCCCAGTCAAAGTCCATATCTAAATCTATTTTGGAATCTGTGACGAGGCTTAAAAAACAAAAATGTTCTGCATCAAATCTGACTGAGGTGGAAATATTTTGCTTCAGCCTATTCCTTTTTTTGGTAAATTGTGGGTTATTTATTGTTTATTGTTATTTCTTTGTTGTTTCTGGTGATGTGGACAGTTTACCAAAATAAAATAACTGAATGAATGAAACTGTGGTTAGCAGTTTAGCTTATATGCTAATGAAAGCTAAAACTGAGTATGTAACAGTAGGCCAACGTGCTTCAAACAATCTGCATACTATCCTTAGTAATTTTGCTAGCTTTGGCTTTGTAGCCAATTTTACCTCAATAAAGCAAGACGCCATCACCATGTGGCTAATTTTTTTTGCTAACAAACTCCATGAGAATCCCAACTTCACCACAGAGCTACACACAAGCTGGGAATCCAGAGAACAGTTTGAAAACAGAGAAACTCCTGGTATTTACTCACTTCTCTAAAAGAACTCAATAGCTCTCAGCACAATGGATTTGTTTTGTTCTTGCATGGAAAATACTGAGCTAACTCCGTGGAGATACTCACACGCAGAACTTGGCCAGATAGAGAAGAAAGGAAGCCTGCTCAGAACTGATTTCAGTCACACTTATGAAGTAATCCCGTCATCTTTCTGCTATCTTCTCTCAAACTTGCACAAGTGCGAACTGAACTGAAATGGTAATAGTGTTTTTTGTGTGCTTTGGGAACAATTAGTAATTTTATTAGGATGCATTATTCTCCCATGTCAAACAGTGCAACATTAAACAGGAGAGATTTTAATGATGATTGTTGCTTACAGCTGTGCTTGATAGATAAGAAAGCAAACCAAGAAATGAAACACAAAATCTTTGAAACTCCCATGTTCCAACTTTCAGAGTATAACACCACTATCCCCAACTTTCTATCCTTATTAGCTGTAGTTGCAGAAAAACATAGTTTTCTCTGAGGAGTTTATCTACTGGAGCTCTGGTGTGCAGTAGTAATTCAAAGTGTTGGGTCTGCATTCCTTTAATAAGTGGGCCGATTGAAGCTGGTAGCTCAGCACTAAGACTGGATCTAAACTTTAAGCAGGACAGACGTGCACCCGACGCCATTTAGCACACAGAAACATGATTGCAGTGCTGAAATGAATAGTGTGAGAACTTAACAGATATTCATGGCATAAAGTACATTTTTATTCAGAGCTTTAATGACGTATGTGATAAAACAGGGGGTGCTGTAGTGGCACCAGAGCGCAGCCCACCAAGGCCGAGGGCCAATGAGGTTCGAGTCCCGACCCGGTGACACTTGCCGCGTGTCTTCCCCTTCTCTTTTCGCCCACTTGTCTGTCTGACCACTTTTGAATGAAGGTCACCAGAGCCAACAAAAAAAAAAAAAAAAAACAGGATTGAGTACAAAAGATGGAATTTATTGCAAATCTTCTAATCCATACAGAATCTAAATTACAGAAGCAAATACGTGTCAAAAAGTTGTACAGCGCTCACTCTCAACAACTCTTTATTGGCTCTTTATCCTGTTGATGCACCAAATTGTCTAGCTATTGATTTGTGCTGAAGTTTTTCTTCTCCATAATGAATTATGATTGATCTTAATGTAAAACAGCTAATTATGGCTGCATCAAAATGTGGCATTAGAACAAAATGAGTCTGTAATTTTACTATATATGTGTCATGGCACTAAGATGTTATACAGAATAGACTGGGAACTGCTGGCTGTTCCATAATATTTCATTTTTTCATTTTTCCTCAGTTTCTTTTACTCGACCAATAAACTTGCCTCCACATTTGGATGTTACATATTTAGATGTTTCCCAAATGGTCTTGTATTTGGAGGTTTTGTCCTTATGGAGCCTTCTGACACATTGTTAATGACATTGCACTTAATTTCTCATCAAAACCAGAGAGAAGCAAGCAAGGAAACGTGTGCTTTGCTTTCATGCGCTTGTCGTACATGAAACTTGGCCGCAGGATGTGATTCCAGAGGCTTTTATCCGAGCCATTTAGTGTTGATCATCCTGGTCTGTCAAACTTGTCCTTTAAACATGCACCTAGGTGACTCTCCTGTCCTGGCTAATCTGTATGAGAGGCTGAGTCAGCAGATAAATCCCTGCCACCATACCAGAGAGAACACTTCCCAATAACACGGGGATTTGCTCGTGTTGCTCTGTCTGCATGAACTGCCTGTACAAAGCCCCGATCACTGCGAAGGCTTCAGGGTGAGTTGGTACAGCCACGTCTCAGTGCCTCTGAAAGTCTCCCACTCAAACGAAGCCAACGCATCACACTTAAAATGGGAAACAGTTTACAGGAGTAATTTGTTTTGTGTGCACCGGTGGCTTCTGAGCGACTAAATGCATGCTAATTATTTTATTTGGCATAATGTAAAATGCAGAAAGTCTATCAAGTTCTCTTTTAGGTCGTAAAAAAGGCTGTGAGTTTGCGTAGGGAAATTATCTTAATTTGACAAGGCCAGCAGTTTTAATTTGCACCCCCTCTCATCCTAACCCCTAAATATCCCTGCAGGGTTGATTTCCTGAAATGTGGAAGAAGAGGTGACAATGGTAAATTATTTATTCAAAGCCGAAATGGATTCAGCTTTATGAGATTTGGCAAAGGAAGACATTTGATGTGCTTTCTACGGTGAAATCTGCTACATCGCCACTGAAATGATCACATGTATTTTGCCTCTTTACTTACTGAATGAAATTCAATTTAAATGGGATCTGGCTCTTTAGTTTCTTTAAAAGCCACAGAACATTAGCTGGCTGCATGTGAGGCCTGCGGCACGAATTGATCTAGATTCCAACAGAATCTCTGTTGCAGCCCAATCATGTGAAAAACTTGTTTTCGCATTAAGACCAAGCAGAATAGTTTGGGGAAACCGAGATCACAAAAATTGTGTTTTAGAAAATCATTTCATGAAAAATGATCCAGATCAAGTTGGACCTGATCATTTTAGATTCTGAATTTGAGATGACCAAGTGTAGCCCAGATTCCAGAAAAACTGTAAAATGCACCTTTAATTTGTTACCCAGTAGGATGTTTGAAAACCTGACTCCAACTTCAGTTTCATAATACACCCTGCACAGTATTTTCTCAGAGTTTTTACACTGAACCCGGCACAAACTGCACATGAACACCGGGTCACTTGCGGGGCGACGTCCCCAGCATGGAGCCGTATCACCCTGTGTGGTGAGCCGCTGCAAAATGTAACTTATATTTCCTCAGGTAAGTACATAAAAAATGGTTATTAGTTGATCTCAATGCAAATAGTAAAAATGTGCTGCCTCAAACACATGCAGCAGAAAAGGTGAAATGACAATTAAAATAGAACTCACTATAACTTTTACATTATTACATTGTAGCTCAACATGTAACATTCGCATTTACAAACCCGGCCTGTGTAAATTGAGGTGTCTCAGTTTCCCAAGCCGGTAGGAAGCCCTCCGCATTTTGGGCCACGGCTGGGCTGACATTTATCTCCAACAGTCGTTAGGAGGGTTACGCCTCGGACAGGTCACCAGGTGATCGCATGGCGCATGGTTCTAGTTGCATCTAAACGGGTTTTGCGCTATTCTGCAGTTAGCGACACCCTTGGCTTTTTCCAGTCAGTTTATGGCCAGTAATTGGCAAAACAGGTTGTTTATTTCAGCAGAATATAGCGGAGTAAGGCGGGTCATAATAATTATCCAAGATTTAAGAGACCATATTTTCTGTTGTTTTTTGTAGTTAAAAAAAAGTAAATCCCTTTGAATAAAACTAAATAAAAATTATGTTTTATTGATCAGAAATTCCCATATTTATGGAAAATGAAGAAACCCTTGTATGCAGTCTTATGAAAAAAAATAAATGATTCAAACTAAAAAAAAAAATGTTTATGTTATTAATTCCATAGAGAAAAAGTTATGATCGGCTTTGAACAAAATTATTAAGAGTTGGTGAAAAGAGTCAAATGGAGATCTGCAGCTGCAGGTTGCAGACTTGTTGTGTAGAAATAAGTGGAAAAGAATATTTTATTAATGGGTCCAGAGTTTATGCATCATCCATTGTCCCTGTCATAATGAAACTCCAGGAAGGACGACCATCTGCACTAAGCAGCTGTGGGGTGAGAGGGAAAGGACACAAACAAACAGACTCCCCAAGCCAGAAATACCAGCGAGGGGGAAAGACAAAGAAAAACTTGAAATGTATTTACTAATGTTAGACTGCATTTTTATTTTACTGTATTTTGCTGAGGCATCAACAAGATAGGCATTAAAAAAATGCGCGTCTTCGGTCGATCCGCTTGAAAACGTCGATGGATCTCTTGGCAAAAAGTAATACGGTCAGTGTGTGTACAGTTGTGCACGACATTAATACACACTTTAATTACTGCAAAACTGCCAGGGAAAAAGCAGACTGAGTAAAAATCAGGGAGAGGCAGAACTTGGAGGCTTGGATCATGCAAGGCCGAACTCAGAGCATCCTCGTCTCCAAACTGCTGAGTCAGCGTGGCTCCGGAAAGTCCATAGCATGTAGACAAAATTTCTTTGGAAACATGTAGTTAGAGTAATTTATTCATACTTATGTTCTCTGTGCATGTACATCCGACAACCTACCCAAATGCATATTTAGCACACGACTTCTTTTAACCGTAAATAGAAACATCTGCTCAGGTGAAGATGTCTCTACATTGCTGTTTTTTATTTTATTTTTTTAACATTTTGTCACGTTGCAACCATTTCGTTTGGAGTTTTATGTGACTCGGCGATGCAGAGTAGTGCAAACAGTAAATGTGAAGTGGACGGGAAATAACTGATGGTTTTTTCAGCAACTCTTAGAAGTATTTCACGGCATGCCCCCAAAACAAATAGGACAGTTTGTCCTCTTTTTCTTTTTTTTTTTAAAAGCTATATCTCCCTCACAGTGGACAATGTGACCGATGACCAAAAACCGAGACGACTCTCGGCTTTGTTTAAAATTGTAGCACAAATTGACAAGTCTAAGAGAGAAATACAGTTTTGTTTGAATCTGAGCATTTTGATTTGCAGCTCTGGCTGCATGTTCACTGTCCTGTGTTGAAATCCGTCCACCTCACCCAACTACTCATAGCATGATCCTGCCACTGCCATATTTCCCTCCTTTCACCATAAATTACACGTTTCCTAATGTTGGTCTAGTTCTTGAGACATGTGACATTTGAAACATGTTCCAGAACATGTATTACTTACAGTCTTTATAAACCTCACTGTAACCTTTAAGAGCATAAAATGTCTATATTACATGATAAAAGGGAAGAAAAGTAGGGACAAAACTTTAACATGTTGATTTTGCCTAATTATGTAGATTTAAACACATTTAAACACTATTTTCTGTTTACATAAAAAGGTTTTGGAGTCATCGTATTTTACGTGTTTCTGGTCCGTCTGTAAGTCTGAAGCACAACGAGCTATGGGTGACAAAGCCGCCACTCTTGGCACAATGTAAGTTAGGTTTTGCTTCAAAAAGCAATCTGATGGGACACTGGAAAAGACTATTGTTATCTTCAAGTTGTGCTAAGAGGAGTTGGTCAATCAGTGAAAAGCCTAAAACAGTAGCGCAATGCTAAACACATTTCAGCAAGCAACAACGTCCGTCCCCAACGCTAACGCCTGCACACTCTCCACATGTGTGAAGAAGAATTTTTTTGAAAGAAGTTACATAAATAATCAAGGGTTCCTGAAACTCTTGAAAGCTGATTGGACATAATGGCAATTTGCATCAATCTGATGGTTGAATAACTGAAATAAAAGATTAAGAACAATACATATCCTTTTAGCAAAAGAGTTTTTGAATGGAAGATGTTGCTTATTTTGTCAATATTTAGTTTTTGATTAAAATGTGATTAGTTGTATCTACGATCGAATTACTTTCTATTTCAGAGGTGAAAAATAGAGATTGCATCAATATGGCAACATTCCTCAGTTAGACACTAAATATTTAATAGGATGCCCTCATTTTTTTCCCACCACACAACTACAACTACAAAAGCTCACAAAAAAAAAAAAAAAGATCACACAATAAATTGTGACGCTGGTGCAGTGCAAGAACCCCTTCTTTAATTTATGTTTTGGTGCAATTGGGGGGGCAGTAATTATAGGGGGACTGACACTCCACTCGTGTTCAGCTACGTAACTGCCAGTATATAAAACTAATTAGCTCACCAGTGCGTGAGGCACTTTACGTTCCCAAGCAGACTCCATAAATTTGAGAGAGGCTGCCACTCCGCCCCCACCCCCCGTGTCACCCCACCGGTCTGTTCAATGCTCGTAAACAGACGGCGCTTCGAGATGGGAGCGAGACACTTAATGAAAATAAAATAAAAACGCAGGAGCATCTGCAACTGAACATTCGCCACTGTTTGTTGGTGAAGAGATTCAAATATTTAATGAGCCTCAAAAGCAATCATACTTGCAATCTGCGTGTGCCTCGTAGCAGAAAACACCGACGTTTTATTATCTTTCAGGATATCAAGGCTGAAAACTTCACACTTTCTTTCTCACAGAAAACAGCAGACTAAAAATTTGAGAAATAAATCTTTAATTAAATCAATATTGTGCATGACATTTCAATAAATAGCTAATTTCTCACGATAGGTTACGATTTGCCTCTGTAGTATTTAGAGCTGCGGAGGCTGCAGACCTTAATGCGGCCTCACCGAGTTCGACTCCCTTCCTGACAGATTACTATCTCATAAAGGCCACAAGTGCCCAAAAAATTCTTCACACAAAAAAATAGCTAATCTGGTCCAAATCTGGTGTGACAGGGTAGGCTAATTTAAAAATATATATATATTCAAAATGTGTGTGAAGACAAACAATTTTTTCAACAACAGCAAACATATCCAGATGCCAGCATAAATGATATTTAAGTGGGATGTAATTAGTGAATAAATGTTCAAATATCAGGTTTAAGTGAACACTTATTGAGTCTAACAGTTTCTGGTCTTGTTGAGGATCTGATGCTCTGATCCTTTCTATAAAGTGCGTCAGTCTCAGTGCTTATTAGAGTCCACTAAATGTAAGCCGCATAGAAACTTGTAAGTCCTCTTCAAGGATTCACTCTCCTTACGCTTTTTCATGCTACGTCATGTTTCAATGAGACCAAACACAAACTTCAGTATTTACCATTCTTAATATTTTATGTAATAGATTACAACAGAGCTTTCAGTATTTACCTAATAAAAAGAAAGATACAAATGGTGAAGTTGTCCAGTGCGTTTGTTTTCTGTCTGATGTTTTCTGTCGGAGGCAAGAAAAAGGTTTTCATAGAAGTGACCAGGCTGGAATCGTTGCATGCTGATCGTACAGCCCTTTATACCAGATTACATTTCAATTCCATGTCAGTCTAGACTAGAGGAATACTCACAAATGATGCATAACAAATATTTCTGTGCTTCGATGTGGAACTGTAATTCAGGGAAAGTGTGCTCTACAACATATTCACTCACAGGGACGTTTAATCTAAATGCATACCGCACTTTTAAGATTTCTACTTGTTAAAATGTTTGAAAGCTGCATCAGAAGTTTCTTCCACTTCACAATCATGACCTCCGTTGTGTCATTATCACATGAATTCCTCATAAAACACTGTCAAGTTGATGAGCGCCGGAAATAAACGGCTTTACTAGAACGCTAACGTTCTAGTAAATAAACATATTGTTTTCCAATTGCAGTGCGGCAAATTTCAGCGACATTCTGGGAGTCACAATAGGTTTTGTCTCTTAGAAGCACACACACACACTTGTCCACATGCTTCTAGTGCCCGGTGTCTTTTTTTTTTTCCTAGAGGTATGTTTGACCTTGGCATGTAGAAAATTTCTTGAAAAAAAAAGCTCTTAATTTCTTGATTTAGAAGCAACCAATTAGTGAAAAAAAAAACCAAAAAAAAAACAGGAGTCACAGAGTGATTAATTAGCTCCTGAGTGCTCCTGTTTTTACTCTGATTGCCAGGCTATAAATATCTGGTACTACAGAGTGAAGCCTCAGAGAAAAATCTGACAAGACAAAAATACTGTATTTTTCCACATTGCTTCCATTTTATTGCGGGTTTTCTGTGGTGCTTAGCTCCCCTATGTGCTGCTTTATGCTTCTCTCACCTTCCCTAAAAATGTCCACTGCTATTTTAAAGGTCACCAAATGGCTTCTCACTGTTTGTCAATAAGATCACCTTTGATAAAGCGCCCCCTGTGGGGCCTATTTTTAAGACAATGCAAGGACTGGCCTTTGTGGCTTTAAATGTCAGGGAAACTTGTATTCACTGCATTGGTTTAGTCCACTGCTGCTGGCTGCTTGCATTGAAAAGACAGGATTGTGTGTATAATGTGATTCCTCAACTCAGTGTTTATATAAGTGATAACAGTACAGTCAGAGAGAAAGCGAGTGTGTTCTTAATGCATTCCTCTCTTGGTCTTTTGGAGTACAAACCTGCCACCTAGTGGCTTTGAGATGTGAACGTGAAATGCTGGCAGCTCTGTTAGATCTGTGTGCCTACGTGGGCCTCAAATGGGGGCGGGGCTCTTTAACCATTTAAAAATGTTAATTTCACTCTTAGTCCCTTTCTGGTTCATTTGAGGAGGAGGTAAAATGTGTGGGGCACAGCTTGTGTTCATGATAATGTGAGTTTCTGCAGCAGCCTCAGCACGGACACATGTACCCAGTGAGAAAAGACAGAGACATCAATCGAGTTTTAATGAATGGGATTTTTGGATATAAATTCAGTTACCTGTGTTGTTTCAAAAGATCAGTGCTGACACAAATCCTGATATAATTTTTTCCCCCCACGATGCAGTTCAGTTAAATATTTCAATGCTTTATTGCTTTGCTAAGCTACAGAAGTCTGCTGCAATGTCTGCTGAAAATTGAACCCACTTGTGTTTGTAGAACAGCATAATGTCCTGATTCACTGATTTTCACAATTCTTTTAGGATGTAACATCTGCAGCAGGGTTCTCCAACTGGGATCTTTGGACCCAGCAGTGGATCTTAGGACATTTTGCAATAGCTCTTTGTGACTTTGGGAAAAGTGATGAAAAGCAAACTAATGCTTTTCGATAAAGATGCAATATTTAGTGCATATTTTGACTGTTTTTCAGTTTTTATGTAATGATTACATTAATTCCTATTACAGAATGAGACTAAAAGCAGCTGCAATATTTTTTAAAATAATTTTCTGCTACTATTTAGAACCTTGCCTAAAAAACATATTGTCACCTTTCTAAAATTATCACATTTTTTGCCAAAAGTGATAATTTTTTGACTAAAATATCTTTGGAAAGTAAGGTGATCTTTCTTATTTGAAACAAAAAAGACTTAGCCCATTATTTTAGGAAGGTGATGATATTAGGGTCTAGGTGACAGAAAAATGTATTTTACAATTTTTTTATGTCTTCATGAATTCATGCATTGTAGAAGCCTCCGAGTCCCGAAACGCAGAGTGGAGATTCAGATTGTCCACATCAATGCTGCATGCTCTTTTAATGAAACACACACATTTACATCAGAACAGAGTCAAAATTGCTGTGCAAATATTACAAAAAAAAATCTATACTTATGGTGAAGTTGTCCTTTCCAACAACTTTTAGTCTGATGTTTGGTTTTCTATCGGAATGAGAATATTCATGCTAAACTTCATCAAAGACAGAAAATGTCAAAAACAAGAGGTTATTCCAGCTTCGCTCGAGGAGAGAACGAGAGAGAGAAAGCATCGGCTTAAATAGCCTTCAATCTTGCACTCTTTGAGCCAGTTATGTTTGAAGGCTGCGCAGGGTATAAAATGCAGAGGAAAAAGGATCTTTATTGATTTGAAATGCTGAAAACCAGGGCACATTTGGTCGACATACGTGTTGCATCACCTCTTTCACGAAAACACACTCCATAAGCGCTCAGAGTCTCTGTCACTTCTGCAGCTCTGAATGACAAAAGATTTTTTATGTCTGTGTAAATTCTTTGTGTGTTTTTGTTTGTTTTGTTCAATAATGCACAAACTCCAGTAGCTTCAAACACTTGGAGATTTGGACAGAGCGCTGCATTCAGTCTTATGGGTCGCTCCATTTAAAATCCTGCGTATGCATTCATATTTTAGTATTTTTGTTGCAACTACTGATGTTTAAGTGAACGTGTTGTGCTGGGTTTGTTAGCCTAATAGAATCCTTATTTGCACTGTGTTTTTGATTTCTTAAGCCACTTTGGGGGAATTTAAAAATATTTACCCACTTTTTGTTTGCATGGTCCAGATTTATTAGATTAATTGATATATTTTATTATATTTTCACCATTATAGTAACATTTTATTGTCATCACGCTATTTCTTGGAGTACTAAACCTTGACCTTCCTTTGCTTCTTCAGCTTGCTGCCTTTACTGCCCACTCATGTCTTGAACTTCAGTGCAATTAATTGTGAAATGTTCCTGTAGTTCTTTCTAATTAGCTTTACTTTTATCAGCTGTTTGTTTATCTTTCCTCAACCTGTTGGAGTTGAGGAGAGCTATCTGCAGGTTGCACCCAAGTCCCAAACAAATGATCATTCAAAGGGAGGCTGAATGCTGGACGTCCTCCTGGGTTGGCCGAATCCGCTCACCTCTTGTGACATATTCAGTGTCATTGATGCCCTGACTAAGGACTGAAAGTGTTTATTTCTGACCTGTTTTCATGAATGTACCTGATATTTTGACCTTTTTCTTTCCAATCTGAATCTGATGTGTTTGCTGTTTGTCTCTTCAGGGCCATGCTGAGTGACATTGGGGACTATGTAGGTACAGACATTCAAATATCCTGGTTACCTAACCTGGATGATTTAATGAAAGGCTATGCCAGAAATTTCCGCCCTGGGATAGGAGGTGAGTATGAGATCTAGGGCTTGTGGTGTTGGGTTGCAGTTCACCCCCTCACATTTACCGCCATCCTTAGCATAACCCAAGCAACAGAGCACGGACGTTTGACTTTCCGATTGAACCGTGTCCTCCTTTTAGGTATTTTTCTTGCTCCACATTAAAGCAAAGCTCCATTTACTTCATGCAAATATACCTGCTTTAGTTTTCCTAAAAGGCAAATTGTCGGTTAAGGACACAAATTCATTTGGTATGAGAGGCTTTGCTAAAGGGATTATGGAGGATGACGGCCCTCAAGGACAAGCTGCAGAGCAGTGGGAAGGGTTGAGGATGGCACGAGCTTCGCAAACCCCTCTGGAGACGTTGCTAAGAATGGCTGCTAAATGTGAAACATCCAACGACCACAACGATAGATTTCTCAATCTCACAGCTTAACTCAGCTGAGCCGAGAGTCGAAAGTGTGGGCAAGGAGAGCTGCCGGGACCACACACACACCGTCCTGTGCACAGCACCTCTGCGGAGACCCGCATGCCGTCTCCACGTTTATATTCATGTGAGATCATTGATGTACCAAAAAGTTAATCCAAATGCAAGGGCTGCCTTGACCATGGAGGAATCATGTCTGTTAATCTTGCCGACCCCCTTCATTCAACTCCACTCCGAGAGAGGAGTCATGTCTGTAGTGGAAACATGAGTACGAAAGGAATTCGTAATGTTTTGCACCTGAAAGGACATTTGCAACAATTTTGTGTTGGAAAGCAAACCCGTCTTTGAACTGTTCAGGAAACGAAGTGCTGACAAAGAAATTCTTCAGCAGATATCTTCAATTTACTCAATTCTGTTGCATTGCTTTGAGTGACTGTAATTTAAGTCAAAAGTTTAGTTTAACAAAAAAGAAGAAAAAGAGTGCTAATCCTTTCTTTGCAAAACATTTGTGAATCACATTTATTCATTTGTCCAACTGTCTTTATTTATGTGTGTTGCCTCCATTTCAGAAGCTGTTTTAAGGGAAACCTGCATAAACCTTCTAAACTAGAGCCGGACAATAAATCATTAGACAATAGATCTGATAGAATATTCAATATATGGGTTATTCACCGAAATCTGATGCAGAATCTCACAGCATTCTCTGTAGGCGGAGAAAGGTCTTGAGCTGCTCAACCTCTCATGATGAGGTGTGCAAGGTTGGTGGCATCCACTAACTCACACGATCTTTGGTTCCCTAACAACTCAGTCTGAGCTCAGCTGGAGGAAACGACAGTGGACTCGAGTGGTTGCTTGCAGATATCTGCCATTTTAAACACAACGCAAATCCCGATATTAGCAAATGTTATTTACTGCTTGGGTCAGGATTTCCAGTCACTTCTACTCAGAATATTCATTTTTTTAAACAATAGATAAAGACATCTCTTTCTACATAGTCCCAGAAATGTTGCCATAAAAGCTCTCTGCTCATACAGTTTAAAGGATTTCACTTCAAGTAGATATTATTTATTGGACTTGCATAGCTGGATTTCCTGTGACTCATCTTCAAGCAGAATTAAAAAAAAATACTTCAAATCACTCTCTGTTAATGTGGGTACAAACCGACACATGAAAACATTGTCAGACCCTTTCTGCACTCAGAACATGTAGAGATGAAGCTGTGAAGAGACGAAACAATCAGCCGCCCCAGCAATGCAGCTGGAGGGTGACAATGAAAACTACAGCGAAAGGTTTGAAATGACAAAAGAGCAAAGCGAGAAAGATGCAATGAAAGCAATGAAAGTGGCTCCATTACTGTCGGGCTTTGCAGCACATTAAGCAACAAAGGTCAGTGCCGCTACCTGTAATATTCAGGTCATATAGATACACAACTAACATAGATTATTATATATATATTTTTTTATGTCTGCTATAAAAGTGTTTATAAACAATCTCAGTTTTTATCATTAAAAATAAAGTTTGTGTGTAGGTTGTGAAACTCACACACACACACACACACACACACACACACATATATATATATATATATATATATATATATATATATATATATATATATTATATATATACACACACACACACACACACACACACACATATATATATATATATATATATATATATATATATATATATATATATATATATATATATATATATATATATATATATGTGTGTGTGTGTGTGTGTGTGTGAGGAAGCTCATGTCAGGCATCATAGCGGCCAAGATAAGCAAACACATGGATAAACACATGAGCACGGCACAGAAGGGTATCGGTGTAAATACCAGAGGAGCCAAACACCAACTCGTAGACCGCACAGTTGCCCGAGACTGCAAAACCCGACACACCAACCTGTGCATGGCTTGGATTGATTACAAGAAAGCCTATGACTCAATGCCGCATACTTGGATCATTGAATGCTTAGAGATGTATAACATCAACAGGACTCTGAGAGCCTTCATTGCAAACTCGATGAGGCTGTGGAAAACCACCCTTGAAGCCAACTGCAAACCACTTGCACAAGTGTCCATCAAATGTGGCATATACCAAGGAGATGCTCTGTCCCCGCTACTGTTCTGCATAGGCCTGAACCCCCTCAGCCAAATTATCAACAAGACTGGCTACGGATACAGACTCAAAAATGGGGCCAATATCAGTCACCTACTCTACATGGATGACATCAAGCTGTACGCCAAGTGTGAGCGAGACATCGACTCACTGATCCACACCACCAGGATCTACAGCACGGACATTGGGATGTCATTCGGACTAGAGAAATGTGGTCGGCTGGTCACAAAGAGGGGGAAGGTCATCCACACAGAAGGGTCTCCCAGAAGGAACAATAGCAGACATAGAGGACAGTTACAAGTACCTAGGTATACCACAAGCAAATGGCAACCTCGATGAGGCCACAAGGAAAGGAGCCACAGCTAAATACCTCCAACGAATAAGGCAAGTCCTGAGAAGCCAGCTCAATGGCAAGAACAAAATCTGTGCGATAAACAGCTATGCCTTGCCAGTAATCAGATACCCTGCTGGAATAATTAGCTGGCCAAAGGAGGAGATAAAAGCCACAGATATTAAGACCAGAAAGCTACTAACAATGCATGGAGGGTTCCATCCCAAATCCAGCACCCTGAGACTGTACACGAGCCGCAAGGAAGGAGGCAGAGGACTAGTGAGTGTGAGAACCACTGTCCAGGACGAAACAACTAAGATCCATAAATACATCAGGGACAAAGCCTCAACAGACAATGTGCTCAGTGAATGTCTCAGACAACAGGGAACGGAGGTTGAGGTGCCAGAGACCATCATGGGAGGACAAACCCCTACATGGGATGTACCACCAGCAAATAACTCAAGTGGCTGATATCAGTAAATCCTACCAATGGCTGGAAAAAGCTGGACTCAAGGACAGCACAGAGGCCCTCATCCTGGCAGCCCAGGAACAGGCCCTAAACACCAGAGCAATAGAGGCCCAGATCTACCACACCAGACAAGACCCAAGGTAGGTTGTGCAAGGAGGCCCCTGAGACAGTCCAGCACATCACAGCAGGGTGCAAGATACTGGCAGGGAAAGCGTACATGGAGCGACATAACCAAGTGGCAGGCATAGTGTACAGAAACATCTGTGCAGAATATGGACTGGAAACCCGAGATCAAAGTGGGAAACACCCCAAAGGTGGTGGAGAACGCCAGAGCTAAGATCCTGTGGGACTTCCAGATCCAGACAGACAAAATGGTAATGGCGAACCAACCAGACATTGTCGTAGTGGATAAACATCAGAGGAAAGCCGTTGTGGTAGATGTAGCAATACCAAGTGATTGCAACATCAGGAAAAAGGAGCACGAGAAACTAGAGAAATACCAGGGCCTCAGGGAGGAACTGGAGAGGGCCTGGAAGGTGAAGACCACAGTGGTGCCTGTGGTCATCGGGGCCCTCGGGGCAGTAACCCCCAAACTGGAGCAGTGGCTACAACAGATCCCAGGAACAACATCAGACATCTCAGTCCAGAAATGTGCAGTCCTTGGCACAGCCAAGATACTGCGCAGAACCCTCAAGCTCCCAGGCCTCTGGTAGAGGACCCGAGCTCAGAGGATAAGAACCACCCGCGGTGGGTGAGAAGGGAATTTTTATATATATATATATATATATATATATATATATATATATGCTATTGTGCTGAGCACTTCAGACCAAATTACTCTTACATAACATGAATCTTACACTATAATAATTACAATAAAAAAAAAAATATTTATTGCATTATCTCAACTACCCCTAGTTACTTTGCCATACTATTAAGCTGTATTAAATCACTTCTTCCTGATACTCCTGTATTATGGCCGACAGATAATAGAATTTTGTAGAAACGACTTTGGGAAGGTGTTGAATGATGCGGAAAAGCACTGTATGATTCCTTAATGTTCAACGTAAGCAGCCTTCGCGCTCTGCATCAGTGAGCCCCCCCCCTGCAGCTTTCGCGCTCCAGCGTCTGATCACTGAGCCACACTCCACACTAATCATATGGCGAGCTGTTTAGTGAAAACACAACGCCGCACATGTGTTTGTGTGTGTGTAGGTGTGTGCGTATACGTGTGTTTGTGATATGAATGTTGTCTGAAGCTCACTCTGTGCAGATCCATGAGAGCTCCGTGCTGTTTGTAAATGCCCACAGTGTGATGCGCTGCTTAGCGTGGTTAAACTGCATAATACTACATTTTTAGTGCTCTGCAGGATCGCTCGAGATGCGGGAAGATGGTGGGCGGGAGGGTAAATGAAGTGAGGCTGTGAGGAAGCGGATGGAGTTGGGCTGAGCAGAGAGGGTGTGTGTGTGGGTGTGTGATTGAGGTGGGTGTGCCTTGTTTTCTCACTTTTTGCTCTGCAGGTCCACCGGTGAACGTAGCCATGGCTATCGAAGTGGCCAGCATTGATCACATCTCTGAGGCCAACATGGTAAACTACAGAATATCTTCCATCTTTCCACACCAACTTTTCAAAAAACCACAAAAACCGTCTGTTTTCACCTTGACCAGAAGTTTTCTAGTTATTCCTAGATATTTCCTCTTCTTAATCAACTGTGCCTGTTGTCTGTCCCACTCTGTGGAAAAGCACTGGAGGAGTTTTTGTGCACATCTGTGCATTGATTACAGAGCATAAAATTGCATCTCGACATTCATTGTGGATGGTTTGTTCTTGACCTCTTGGCCTCTTATTAGCTGTTAGTTTTACTGGAGCTTCTAAAAACAAAAGACAGACACAGACGATGTTATCTACTTTAATTGATACATAACGTGCTCCTATGTGCAACCGCCACCTTTTGTTAAATGTTTTGAAATACATCTTAAGGTTTTGGTATGACCATTATTTGTAATGCAGGTTTATTATTTTCCTTTTCTCTATTTTTTTTATTGTTATTTTTCAGTTTTTACCGTTAAGGTGGGTTTGTACAAGAAATGTTTATGTTTAAGGGTTTGAAAAGATCATCGCTTGGGTTGGAAAACAATCAGAAAAAAGATAAGAAGAATAATTAATCCCAGAGATCACACTAGAGTTGCACAATAATACATTTGAGCATTCAGTCAAGTACCAAAACAAACCAAAACTACTTCTCTAAGTCTTTTTTTTCCCATCTTATGGCATCTCAAGAATAGCAGAGCTTCATTAATAATTACTGTGTTCCACTTAAGGATGTTCTCTCTTTTTCTTAGCATGCTGCTTTACTTTCATGATTTACTTCACTCATTTTTATTGATCTGTGCTTTCCTCTTGTGAAAAGTTTAAACGGCTTGTTCAAAGAGGTCTAAATACACACACATACAGTGATATGGGGAATAATAATTATATATAGGTATATAAATAATTTCATTCAGTTTTTAATTCATCTAGGTTTTTGATTAGTCCTAAGCTAAAGCATATCTCATGGCAAAGGGGAATACATCACATTTAAAACATGTGTAAAACCCCACATTTTAATAATTTAGCTTTTTTCTTACCTTTTTTTTAACACAAAGTTGACGTAACAAAAAAAAAAGAAAAAAAAAAAGCGTCTCCCATATCGTTCTGTTTGTGCTGGTAGGAATACACCATGACGGTGTTCTTGCGGCAGAGCTGGCACGACGACCGCCTGTCCTACAATCACACCAACAAGACGCTGGGACTGGACAGCCGGTTTGTGGACAAGCTGTGGCTACCCGACACGTTCATCGTCAACGCCAAATCTGCCTGGTTCCACGACGTGACAGTGGAGAACAAGCTGATCCGTCTGCAGCCCAACGGAGTCATTCTGTACAGCAGCCGGTAAAATAAAACAACAATAATAATAATAAAAAAAGGGTTCTTTGATTTCTCAGTCTGAACTGTGCCTTCCCTGTTGAATTCCTACCTTTGATTTCTAGCATGTAGTTTGCGACTTGGATGATGAAATGTTTTGCTTTGTCCCTAGAATCACTTCAACAGTAGCGTGTGACATGGACCTAACCAAGTACCCCATGGACGAACAGGAGTGTATGCTGGACTTAGAAAGCTGTAAGTTCAAGTCCACATGTCCTTGCAAAGGAAAAAAAAATGCAAACCTCTATGTAATTCATTATGATTTCAGGTGATAAACTAACACAATGAAAAATGCTATATGTTATAAAAAGTGTGGCATGCATTTGTATTTAGTAACTAATTGAGATAAATGCTAATTTGTAGTTGAATATCAACTTAAATACAATTTGTCAGACTTCAAAACTGTTGTCCATCCAATCCTTCAAATTAGATTCAGCTTTAGCTGTTTTGCAAAAGAGTACGGGGAAAAACTTCAGATTAAAGATGTGTCCCTAAAAAACGCAACTGAAATTGTGCTGTGAAATATTCTCTCAGGGGGCTTGAATCCACATCCACACTGGATTTTTCAGAATGTTTGCCAAAATAAAAGCCAGGAAATAACGGATATCTTTCATGCACAACGTTGTGTTATTCTATCACACAAAAAATAATCATAAAATCAATGGAAGATTGTGTCTGTAATGGAAAAAATGGAAAAAAAAAATTAAGATGGATGGATACAATTCTTGTTTATCTTAAAGAATGTTGTTCAAAGACCAGTGTTAGGAAAAGTGTTGCCTCACGCAAAGACAATGTCACATTTCATGCCTGCTTTCCACGTGTTCCTTTTTGTTCAAGATGGTTACTCCTCAGAGGACATCGTGTATCACTGGTCGGACAGTCAGAGGCACATTCATGGACTGGACAAACTGGAGCTCTCCCAGTTCACCATCACAGACTACCGCTTTGTCACAGAAATTATGAACTTCAAATCCGGTGAGCAGCTCTCCTCCCGATTTCTTTCCATCATCAAGGTTACAGCTGGCCTTTTGAATTCCTGGTTTTTGGCTAACTCCTTGTGTCTGAAAACTCTGCAGAATCTGTCAGAAGTCAGATTTTTTTCTTTTTTTTTTCAAAACTCACCTCTGTGGTCATAATCAATGCATAGAAGGAATAAGTGAATACAGACCTGCTGAGCTTTGAAGAAGATTTTAAAAAATGATAGGAGTCTCTGCCAGGAAAATTCAGTCTGTAACACTTTATGTCTGACAACTGCAAGTTATCCGACTCTGGGCTCCAGCCAGCAGACAAGCCTTCCCTATCAGCCCTGCTGCCTGTGAAGAACAATAGAGACTTTCCGCGATGGATAATTAATTCCTCCAGTTCTGCAATTAAATGAGGGTGTTTTGTTTTCTGTTTCCCAGCGGGACGCTTTCCAAGGCTCAGCCTCCGCTTCCAGCTGAGACGTAATAGAGGTGTCTACATCATCCAGTCCTACATGCCTTCCATACTGCTGGTTGCAATGTCTTGGGTGTCCTTTTGGATCAGCCAATCAGCAGTCCCAGCTCGGGTAACTCTAGGTCGGTGTAGAAGCCTATCTGAACTTTTATGCGTTGATTTGAGCTACGGTTTGTTTCTGGAACATCAGCTGGTGCACGTGACATTTTTTTTTACTCCATGTTTTATAGTTCTACTAATCTGCAGCTATCCCAAGCCAGAGAAATGAAAAACAAAAGTGTGTTCTATTTATTTATTTTTTAACATGAGCTACAGATCATCTTTCGGGGCAGCTCATATTGATGAAATTCATCAGCTAAACTGTTCAAGTATTAATAAACAGCGGTCTCTGCGATCAGTGAGTACTTTTTGACACAAATAATTTGGAACGACTTTTCAAATTGATGTAATTGGCAGCAGGCAGATAAAAAATGCTGTGATTTGATTGATTAAGAAAAAGAAAAAGCAATAAAAAGCTATGGCAGTGTGTTACGGTCGTGTTGAATCTAAATCAATGTAGATTCAACAATGCAAGTACTAATTTTGCTCAGTAATGGATGCATGTGGTTAATCTGGATTCCATGCCAAAACCCTAATACAATCAGTTAGGTGTATCAAATGGAAGAAAAATGACAATTTTCAAAGTATTTTGAAAATAAAAATTTTAAAAAAAGTGTCCCATTAATTTGGCATTGAAGCCGCTGAGTAGACACTTTGACTCCGACTGAAGCTGCACCTAGTTTGGATTATGTCTTTACAAGATCTGGACATTTTCTTCCACCCCTGCAGAAAAGCACAAACATAATGAGGATAACAGAGTTAGGGAAGTTTAAAAAGTTTAAAAAGTTTGCTTTACATTATGTATTAATGCATTTGGACAGCTTGTTCTCCAGGTCAGTGCCTCGAAAACACAACATCTTAGCTTTGAATCTAAGTCTGATTATTATTTTTTTATTTTTTCCTAACAGGGATCACAACCGTTCTCACTATGACTACCCTAATGGTGAGCGCTCGCTCCTCCTTGCCTCGGGCGTCAGCCATCAAGGCACTGGACGTCTACTTCTGGATCTGCTACGTGTTTGTGTTTGCAGCCCTCATCGAATACGCCTTCGCTCACTACAACGCTGACTACCGGCTCAAAGAGAAGGCCAAGGTGAAGGCAAACAAGCTCAGCTCCGAGGTAAGGAAACACTCTGTCCCATCAGAGGAAGATAACAATGCCTGCTTTCAGAGGGTTTTGACAGTAATGAGCACGTCTTTCAAACACAGACTGGGGCGGGCGGCTAACCTCGCTGCTGACAGGCATCCATCCCACTGACCTTCAGCAAGACAAGGAATCTCTGCAGAACAGAATTGGAAAATAGATGATTTCCCTACAGAGATTAGCAACGATTCTCATCTTACTGTCAGCTTCTTTTGTCACAGATGACTTACAGTACTCACAGAATAGCAAACACCACTTTGTGGGAATTCCTTATGAATGCAGATTACTTGTATTTGAGATGATAAGAGAACCAAATTAAACAGTTTGAGGCGCCTGCTAAGTGTCTCGTCATCAAAACTGAGCTAATCGATGGGAGAGGCTGCGATAATTAACCATTAGACTGAGCCAATTTAAAGAGAGGACTATTTACTATAAATAGAAAAAAATGTAAAACAGTTATTGCAAATTGTTAAGGGCTACGTCCGCTCATTACAAATTTTGTCAAAAAAAAAAAGAACAAAAACGAGAAGAAAAACAACAGAATTATTATAGAAACTGAGTCTCTATCTCCCCTTCTCTTTACAGTCGATAGTGAAGAATGGCAAGCAGGCGATGGTTCTGTTTTCCCTCTCGGTTACCGGGATGAATCAGAGAGTTGTCATTTCCAACCGCCAGGGCCGAACGCAGCGCTCCGGCAGCGAAATCCCCAGGGAAGGCGCCACGGAGGAGCCGGCGCCAAGTAGGAGACGATCGAGGCCAGCGGAGGAGAGCAAGGAGGACAAAAAGTGTTGCTCCAAGTGCGTCTGCAAGCCCATTGACGCAGACACCATCGACATCTACGCCAGGGCGGTGTTCCCTTTCACTTTTGCTGTGGTGAACGTGATCTACTGGGTGGCGTACACGATGTGAGGAGGTGGCAGAATGTTGGGGGCCCGCCATCGGAAGCTGTACATAGGAGACTGCTGGAGTTGTGACATTTAAATGCAGACTGTGCAGCTGACGTCCACCACTGGCTTCAGCAAGAAAGAAACTTCAAATGAAAGGAAGTGCAAACTGTAAAAGCCTGTGAATGTAGAAATATGGCATCTAGTGGGAGTAGTTAAGAGTTTAAACTGTTAGAAGGACACAAAAATATGCTACATTATCAAGACAGCTAAGGAAAGTTTAAAGGCACGTTACTTAGTTGCCCGTTGGAGGTTCACGTACACATTAAGATTTGCATCCTGCTAGATGAACGCCACTAAATACCATAAGTTCCCCTCAGAACAATCACAGTTCCCTGTCCCTCTTTCATGAGCCCTCTGCCATCCCAACAACCAAAACACCTCTAAGGCAAGAGGACGACAAGATGAGGTGCACTGCTATTCTGCATGGCTGAAAACTCATCCCCACCTCCAACCCCCACCTTTTTCTATATTCTCTGTCCCTCCACCCATTTCGTTTTTAGTTCATTTCCACATTTAGGACACAGTGTGGAGTGTCTTATCTCCTCCTGCCAGTTCTGCCTGTTTCCTTGTTATTAAAGAAGTTCCACCGCGATCACGTGCGTCTGTCTCAATCTCTCTCCTTGCTGCAGATAATCACATGGATGTTAAAGGAGTTGTTGTCGGATGTGATTTGAGAAACAAATTAAAATCATGCCCGGTAGATGTACACTTGCACAATTCAACAAAAAACTGCTTCTTTGGGAACATGAATAAATCATTTTTAGATGATTGCAGGTCACAGTTGTTCTGTTACACACTTTTTATCCACGTCTTTCCACTGAAGGAACTGGGAAATTGATTTGAGGAAATTCTTGGTGGAAAAAACACCACTTGTCCTGGGCCAATTGTGACATTCTTGGAAAGCCAATCCAGTGTCTTTTTTAACGTAAATATTATTGTCAATGGCTAAAATTTCAGACTTGTTAGATCAATAATGCAGAATGCTCAAAACAGATGGCAATTAAAAAAAAAAATCACAGCTCAGGTGGCAGCTAGGTATGTGTGATGGTGACAGAAAAATCACAGAATGTAAAACAACATGGAGAAATATAAGTAATTAATTTTCTGATCATTTCAGGACACCTATATGATACTTAGTATCTAACCAGAGAATCCCTAAAGAGACGTTTCTAGAAGTACAAAATTCATTTAATTAAATTATCACTGGGCTTTAAACAACAACCACAATGACAAAAAGCATTTTTATCTTCCCAATGCCTCCTACCAGTGTCAAACACTCTTTCCAAAGAGAAACACTGTTGATCTGGAATTAAATTAATGTTAAAATACTAAAACTATGCATGTTCATTTTGGTCTAAAAAAAAAAAAACAAATTAAACTATTCACTCCAGTTCAACTGGATCCATCAAGTGTTCTAAAAGTGATGGCTCACAAGTTGACATATCCAGTAGTACCGATTCACATTTAATAACTGGATCAACAAAGCAAGTTAAAGTTTTGGGTGCTTTTAAAAGCCTCTCAAAGGCAAAAACAGACAGAACCTGTCATTCAGCATTACACATGCAACACTTGCCCTTCTTTTTATCGTTGTGGCAGATGTGTCAGGATCTTTCTTCAAATGCAACAGCTACAACATTTCCACACATGACCTCGGTGATTACTCGGGGAAACCATCTCGACATCTTTTCCCTCTTTTGGTCCCATATTCCCGTGTGCACAGACCGAGGGAGCTATCAGGCCAAGCAGTGTGGCGGCGGATCAGGGCGGGTGGGAGTGGGGTGGCTGGGGCGGGGCGCGGCGCTGTCTGAACAAGAATCCGACAGGCCGGGTTCTCCCAAGCTGATAGTTTTGTTCTGGGCCAGTTCAGATGACATCATGGCGGATGGTAATGAAGATGTTGGCGCGGGGGGCAGGAAGTCTTATCTCCCAACCATGATGTTGGGAGGGCTGGGTGGAACACCCTTGTAGTTCACGCTACAGCACACAGATGCTTCTCTTCGGTTGCCTTGAATGGCAGTCACTCCCCACTTTGCTCTCTCTCTCTCTCTGAAACACACACACACAGACATACACACACACGGATCTGACATGATGTCTCCCCCTGAAGCTGGAGGATATTAAAGGCCGAGCCAGCCAGATAGAGGCCTGCTCACTGTGTGTGACTATCATTTCTTAGCACTACAGAGAATCAGTGAATTTGCAGAAATTCACCGTAGACACTTGTCAACCAGACGTCTGACTTCAGGTTTGTGCTGCTTGCAAATTCAAAGTCTCACTTGTTAAATCGGTTTCGCAAAAATAACTTTTAGCAAGCATAAACGACCACAAAAATGCACGTTAACCTCAAACTCATGTTCCATTCAGTAAGAAAAATGGTCTTATCTTATTGTTTTGCTCTTTTACTTTTCTCTGGTGCATTCCAAGTTTCATGGTTTGTGGAAACTACATTTGGTACATACTTGTGTTAAGGATTCTTAGGGGCTTTAGTGAGAATTTTTTCACTAAAGTCATATAATATATGACTTAATATTCTGTGACTCCTAAGAAAGGTCAAAAAATATCCCACTTGCACCTTGTTAAAAATACATTTAGTTCACTATATGTTAGATGCATGTAAATCTTTGCAAATGCTTTGGAATTAAACAGACACTGGCAACTAAATAAAGTATATATTCTATTATTAATAACATAACACTTGTATAATTGTTCCAAAATAGCAGCCCTGAATAAGTATGATCTTCAAAAATTGTTTTATGAATATGTAAATATGTAAATGTATGAATATGTAAATATATTACGTTAACTTCAATTTTCACAAAAAAGTAATGAGGTAGCATAACAAAGAATACTCTCAGTTTTTTATTTTTATTTCAGAGCCCTATTGTCTACTTTTAAGGACGACAAGTCTAAGAGGGACATCGTAAGGGCAGAGAGCGAGGTGAGGTGCGAAGGGATTTTTCTTTTATAAGTTGCCTTTATAGTGCTGTTGGCTTTTAAAAGCACTCTTAAGAGTGCACACCATATTCTCAAACACAACAATCAGTAAAGTGGGGGCAATATAAGGGACAAGGACAACTTGATGCCAACAGTAAAATGCCAACCTGTCAAAAGATGGACTGCGTCTCTTTATCTTGAGCTCAAAAACGGGAGAAGCGTTAAAGAACAAGCTATAAAAATCGTTTAGATTAAGAAAATACACTAAAAAACAATTTGCCATCAAGGATCATTTTGCACTCTTTTGATTTTCCGACAGGATTTTTCACTTCATTGACGACGATGTGCTGTCAGTCAGTTATTGGCCAGACTGTAAACACCTTCCACAGAAATATTTTAGCTTTCAGTAATCTGTAAGATGAAGGGTACACTTCATCTTGAATCAAACCAGGCTATGCAAACATCGTGAGAAGATGACATCAAGGACGTCGCCTTTTTGGCACCGTTTCTAAGTCAATAAATCTTAAGACCCGGGGAAAGCCTCCCGAGTCATTTGATATTGACTGCAGATCAGTTTAACTCCTGATTAGTAATCACAGCTCACTCAGAGTCAACCCTCAATGATCTAGGGCTCCTATCCCGACAGCGAGGGCTTGTTTGTACACAGATGCAACTACTAAAAGTTACAAATGATGAAAGCTGAACTGGGGTTTGGACTGAAATGCTCTTGAGTGCTTGTGTTTATTCGATGTCGTCACGTCGAAGCAGCGTGGGTTTTACAGTTTTTCTTGAATTTATGGGAAATGTATTCACACCATTAACCCCACAAAACACATTGGCATGTTGGCACTGTGCTGTTGACAAGCACATTTTGTTAGATTCTGATGTTTATTATAAAAAATTATTTTTAAATGAAGTTTTTTTTATTTTTTTATTTTATTCAACGCTTTTACATTTGTTACCAAAATGTAAAAGATACTTCAAAATTCATTAGCTTTGAAAACTATGGTTTTCTTAAACTACGCTACACATGGTCAAAACAAGGTTGAGTAAACTAATGACATGCATTGGCAACTAAACATGTACAAAACTTTAAGGGTGTATTTAGATTTTTATGGCTTGTAAATAAATTATAATCGAAAATAATCATATTTTACAGCGGATGTTTGTGCAGGGATTCCTTGCTGCATCATGTGTCGCCTCTTGAGCATCTTCCTGGCTCTGCTGAGTCGCTTCCTGTTCGCCGTCTATGGAGTTGTTACTAATAAAGGGGAGCCCCTCTACTGGCTGCTGCTTTCAGGTGTGACTCTGCTGAGCGTGGAAACGGCCCTCAACCTCAAATGCACCCGCAACGCAGAGTGGAAATGTCAATGTTTCAATAAAATACAACGTCACAATGACATCAAGGAACAGTGTTTCAGAGTCAGAAGGTGTGACAAACAAGACCTCATATAATAGTGTTTATAGAGTCATTCACTTTAATCGTCTGATAACACTGAAGAAGGCCACGGTAAACAAAGTAGATCAATATCAGCTTTGGTAGTAAGAGAGGCTGAAAGGTAAATATTTGTTTGGAGCCGTTCTGGCTGCAAGTGACTTATTTACATTAACTACGGCCAAATATACAGATGATTCTGAAAAGAACTGAAACTAAATCACTGCTTACTGGTTATTTACGTGCCAACACTGGCATTGCTAATTAAAAAGCAGGACATTAAACACTTGTGAGCAATTGACTCATAAATAAGCATCAACTTTTTTATGCGTTTTGGTGCATATTATTTATACACAGAGGAAAATGTAGAGCAACGTTTGGTGTTTAGATAACTAACCGTTGTAAGGCATACAAAATTAAATTATAGTTGTTACAAAACAGCAAAATGAAAGTCAAAGTAGAATTGCTATGCTGAGAAGTGAACAAAAAAGTAGACACAGGCACCACTTGTCTTGTGTCAATAGGACGAAAGTATTACAGAAATGAAAGGCCTCCGTTTGCAGCTGTCGTTTGAGGTTTTCTCCCTTTAACCAACCTAACCCTAATCGCCATTGTTGATTCCAAGATGAAACCAGACTTGAAGGACTTCCCAAACTGAAAGCAGACATTTTGAACAATGTCAAACACAAAAGGTATTTTTTGAGAAAGAACTCCCTTCTCCGGTGGCCGTGGGATAAATTAGCAAGAGAAAAGAAAACAAAGGGGATTCCATAATGTCTTGTCTCTATTTCAAGGCTTGATGTGAGGTTTCAGGCACAATTTACAATGTGTTTTGTGTGGGGCGGTAGTAAATTAAAACTTGGAACTTGTCTATGAGCAACTTGTAATCCATCTGCTCAGAGCCATGAAAAATTGCTGAAATTGTCAACCTGTTCCCAGAAGCTCGTTCCCGTCTTTGCCTGTCGTTTGTTGTGCCGTTGCTCCGTCTTACGCTGAGCCAATGTTGCAGGACACGCTACTGCATCCCTGTCAGAGCCTGTCTGTGTGGTCATGGAGCAAGCCTCTCCAGCTAGCCTGAGTCATTCCTGACCCACTAGCTTTCATATATATATATATATATATATATATATATATATATATATACACACACATAAATATATGCATATATAAGAGGCTTGAGTCAACATAAATTGACTAAACCCTTTTAACATGAGCCTCAAATGGATACAAGCATTTAGTGTCACACCTCATTCAGCGGCAGGCTACATTTCATTCAAAAGCTGTAGCTTTTAGGCACATCCAGACTGAACATCCCCAGACACAAGCTTTCTTCAGGCCTCTGCCTTTCTCGCTGATTCCTACTTTGAAGTTCTCTCCTCATGAAGGCTTTGCTCTGTCAAGTGGGATTTGCATATATGATGAGAATATTTGCCTGTCTGAAATGTGATGCTTCTTTTGGGGGAAACAGGCACTCTTTCTTCTTTAGTGGGTGGTAAAGAGAAAGGAGCAAAAAAAGAAGAGAAAAAGCATTGCTAAAAATATCGTACTATCACCTTCTTAACCCAACGATTCTCTCCTTCGTTGTTCCCATTTTTAGGTTTTCCCCTATGGTTTTCCTCTACCTCATCCCATCCATCTGGTTTCTGGAGCTGAGCCTATTACAGTCCAAGTTGCCCCTCAACACTTCCTCCGGCCATGAGTTTCATTTGCTGGCCCACATCCCCATCACAGTGGTAAGCATCCCAACGCCAAACTGCCTGGCCGGCCTCACGCCACATTGAAGTGACACCTGATAGCAGATAAGATTTAAATCTTGAACAAAGACCGATGAACTATTAGTGACAGAGAAAGTGTTATAACGCCTGGATTGCTTGCTGCTTGAAGGTTCAGATCTCCCTTGTGGGATGGTCTTGGTATGGTTTCTTTCATGTGAGATTTTTTTTAATTTTTGCCCTATTCTGCGCAGAAGGACATGAAAACTTATTGTTTACAAATGGAGGAAGCTTAAAAGTTACTGTGACAATATATAGTCATTTGAAAGATCAACAGCATAAGAAGCTGCTTCACACTTTATTCTTCCATATTAAAAATAGAAAGGACAGATTTTGATTTAAGGATCTAAGCAAATGTTCTTTTATTTACTGCCTTGTACCACAGACTTACATGTATTTATTGTATTCTAATATGATGGACCCACACAAAAACTGTAAAGTGAAATGAAAAGATCAGATGGTTTTAAAATGTTATTTTTTTACTAATGAAAATTGGTGACGTGTGGAAGGACCTCTGATACGCCTAAATAAAATCCTAATGAGTTAATACCACTCTGATTTATTCTCTAAATGAATCCAGCTTGTCTATGAATTCTAACATCAACATGTTTGAATGGCCCAGTCAAAGTCCAGACCTAAAGCCTACTTCCAAATGTTGGCAAGGCTTGAAAATGTTTTTTTATGGCACACTCAACCTATCCAGACTGAGTTTGACCTATTTTGGATGGAGAATGAGCATAAATGTTATTCTACATATCTGCAAAGTTGTTAAAGATGTTCTGGAAAAGTCTTGCAGTGGTAACTGCAACAAAGTCTGTTCCTACAAGGCTGACTGAAATAAAAAAGTTTGCCACATATCTTAGAGTTTTATATTTATAATAGAAAAGTAGTTTACAGTTTTGATGCTTTTTAAAACTACAAACTGCTTTGTGTCAATCTATCACTAGTTTGTAATTTTTTTTTTTTTTTTGCTGCATTAATTCAAGGTATACTTGTGGACAATGTGTTCATTTACAGTTTGAAATTATGAGACATTTTTGTTCCAGCTGCATCTTTAAAATGATGTTCAACATAGAAGGGATACAAAAAAAATCCACATTAAAAGATGTAAAACTAATGTATGTGTTTAAAATACATCATGTGAAATGATGAAAACTGAGGAGGTAATTCGGCAATTAGACTCAGGTGTGTTGGAACAGGGACACATACAAAGTTGCAGGACACCTTGTCCTTGAGGCCTGGACTTTAGGAGCCCTGGATCAGACTGTGGTATTTCCCACAGGGCATTGAAGAACTTGAACCAGAGAACTGGGTGGCAGGACTGGAGCAGATCATGCTTATTGTGCTGGTTCTGGGCTGCTGGCTGATGCCCAAAGGGGACATGTCACGGGACCAGCTCTCTAAGCTCCTCATGATATATCTTGGACTGGGTGCTGATATCCTAGACATCTTTGATACTTTCAAGGAACCTGAAGTCAAAGGCAACCGGGTGGTTGTCATAGTTGATCTTGGAGCTCATGCAGTTTCCACTGGTTCTCACCCAGACTCGAGCCTCACAGGGTGACGTTCCTATGAGCTGGAATAGCCTCCTTTGCCGTCATCAACCCTCATCGTCATTATCTTCTTGCTGCTGCTTCAACGAAATATGGAGTTTGTTGCTTACTGTGTGGCTGCAAGATGCACCGTTCCTGGCTTATCGTCTATACCTCATGATAAAAGAGCAAGACCAGAACCAGCTGATGATTTTCTTCACCTGCAAGAACATACTCAAAGTTATGTCCTTCTTGGAGCTTTACAGAATCTACGTGGTGCAGTTTGAACAGCAGGAGTCAGTGCTGGAAAGACGTGAGGCCCTGACAACCTATTGTCAAACCCTTGGAGGGAGTGAGGTGGAGGATGCCGAAGGTGTAGTGCAGAGCAAAGCCATTGTATGGACATGGACCTGGGAATCGAAGGAGAGGAAGATCATAGACTATCTACGTAAAGAAAAAGCAGCAAGTGTCGCGAGACATGACTCTGACCCCTTGGGAGACAAAAATGGGGCTGCTTTCACTTGTCAAAACGAACGCTGAATGTGTCAACCATCCCTTGCATCTCAGCCTCATTCTAAGACAGTCTCAGCTCTCAGGAGGTTCGGGAGCAAGATATAGAACACAGAAGAAAAGTCTGTCCCCACAAAGGCAGATCAGACAGGATTTCTCGCTGCTCTCTTTGATGAAACCCAAGAAAACTCATGCAAAAAAAAGATTATGTCAACACTCTGACCCAAGAGATGTTAGTTTCTCATTCACATAAAGCAGTTAGTAATGACAATGGGGAACAACACAGCAGTGCTCTCCTTCTTTGCATTCAACTTGTTTTAGCTGCAATGGAAACAGAAAGATTTGATTAAGGTCTGTGTGAGCATTCATGATGGCTTTCACTATCAAATAAAACAAAAAAAATCAGAACGAGAGATGAAACATTTTCAATTGTGCTTTTAACTGTTAATAAACATTTTCTAATAAAGGCATGTTAAAAAATCTTCATTAAAATAGCGCGTGCATGTTTATTTTACTTTGCCTGCCATGAGATGGCAGTGTTGTCAAGTCAACCGAAGCACAAACACTTCTCTGGGCTGAAACACACATAATAGTCGCATGGAAAGGGAAGCATTGGATGTGTTTGAACTCCAGCACATGTTTTGTTCTGGAATGAAAAATCTCCTGTATACGTCTTGTTCGCAAGACAATGAGCGCAGAGTGTGTGCAGCTTGACATCAGAATTGAATTAGAACCTTTTCAGTCACCTTCGTGCATTTGTTTTGCAATTAATGATGAAATGTAATCAGCCTAAAGACACCTCATGATAAACGGGAGGCGAGGGAAGAGGTCTGCCTCTTCCTTCTCAGGTTATTTCCCTCCTGAGCACAATCAGCTCACCACAGCCCGCTTCAGACCTCGCTGCATTTTCATAATGGCTGAAAAAGCACACTTGTGATTATGAGGGATTTGCTCTCACTTGCTCTCTTTTGAAAGTCGGGAAAGGTGCTTTTGAGAGATTCCTCCACATGGCCACAAAAGCAAGAGACTCTTAAAACAGCCTATGAGGACGGACGGACGGGGGGGACATTTGATCTGAAGCCCAGAGTCTTAAGGTTTCAAGTTACTTCAAGGTTGGGACAAACTGGCATGGCACAGCCCGTCCCCTCAGCCCCTCGATCTGCACAATAACTCTCCTGTCAGATGGAGGCTTGGATACAACCCTTCTGCATTTATGGATGACCCTCTTTGCTGTGCATCTCCCGCTTCAGTGTCGAGGCAGGTGGCGACTGAAGAGCGCCAATGGCAGCAAGTTTCAATTCAATTAGGGGTTTTTCTCAGACAGCCCCGTATTTGTGCCCATCAAATTGCTGCACTTCACCTGGCCTTCACTGTAATGACAGGAGCTCTGGTTGCTCAAGAAGGCTGGACTCTGTTCCCTCTCGTTGAAAATAAAGAGAGGAAAGAGAACAAGGATGCGTGCAAGGTTCCCACACGGTCGAGAAATGTGTGGGAATTGCTTGGAATTTGGGACTTTTAGTACTTTTCAGGATCAGAGAAAGAAAATGTATGGAACAAATATATTAATTTGTATATTGATCCTAAAGTGAAATTAAATTGTTTAAATTAATTAATAAGTTATGGGTGTTGGCAGGAAAGATCTTCTGTAGTGATCTGAGTTACAGCTACAGGACTTAAGACATCGTCTCAAATATTTGTGTTTCCAGATTTTCTTCCGGTATTGTCTTAAAGTTATGTCCTTCATTATATCCTTCAATCCTTCCTTTATTTCCTATCTTTTTTTGTGTCTTTCTTATTTTGTCTTCTTCCTTCTTTAATTTTTTCTTTCCTACTTTGCCTTTTTGTCAGTCATCCCTTAGTTTCATTCTTTTTTGTACCCAACCTTCCTCCTGCATTCCCTGTGTCTTTCACTTATCTTTTTCACTCTCTCTCAAGGATCCATCTTCTCTTTCTTTCCTTGTGTATACTTCATTCTTTGTCTCCTGTTGTTTACAACTAAGAGAGTAAAGACACCTTTTTAAGTGTCCTTCCTTTTCCTCTCTGTCTCTCCTTCCAAATCTTTCATTTTTTTGTGTCCCTCCTCCTGTTTATGGTTCCACATTTAAGGCCACATTTATGGCAGGTATTTCCACCAGCAGAAATACCTGCCATAAATTCTTAGTTGATATCAGTCTTTTTAAGATTTTAAAATGAACGCAAGGGAAGATGAACTCTTAAATATACAAACCCTCTGTGTGCTTTTCTCCTGCCCAATCCAAGTACAAAAAGCCTTGTATTATAAGCAAACTTTTCTAAGAAAATGACTCTCGGCTACCTCTGAAGGGTTTCTTTTGAGAGCACTACTGTGTTTCTACAGTCGCCTGAATAATTAATTAGAGAGTCATCTTTTAAGAGTAATAAAAGAAAGAGTAAAAAGAAAAAAAAAAATTACACAACGTTCCCTGTTAGCTGGCAGTTCCTCCATTCAAATAATCCTCGCAGCACATGGATCAGTTCACAAAGTCACTCACAGGCGCGTCGCTTCACATGGGGCCATTTTGGGGCCACGGCTTTTCCCATATAGGCGCAAGAGTTTTGGGAGAATCCGACGTTCATGTGACATAACCATGTAGGCAATACAATGGGTTGATGAAAGCACGGCTTGCTTGTGAAGAAGAGTCCTTTTCCTCTTCAGATTAACTGCATGCTTTAACAAGATTGTGTGGGCATGTGGGAGGATGGGGATGTCAGCTGATCCACGGGCTGCCCTACATAGATAGATAGAGAAGAAGAGAAGAGCGTGGAAGCTCAAAGCAACTAAAGCAACGGCACACAGATTGAAAAAAAGAAAGATGTCAGGCCGTAGAAGTCCTCCGCTGTAATTACCTGCACATCAACTCATTAAGCTCAATAAAAACTGGCGTTTATGGTTGCAATACAATTTTTGAGAAAATCATCACGTTTCTGAACGCGGTGGAGTCGCTGATCACTTGGAACATGCCATTTAGTTGACTGCTGCTCTAAAAAGCAGGGACTCAGGTGGTTTGTAGAAGTCTTGAATTTATCCATCTGGTTGTAATTTGCTTCAAAGACACTCTTTGCAAAAGCGGTGGGACTTTTTCCACTGTCCAACTGCTCTGCCTTTGCAGTTAAACCAATTTATTTTGTGTTTTTTTCCCACATTTGCAGCGGATTGCAAATGTGGACAAATTTAAGCTTGCTCACTTTTTTATCTACTTGATCATGAAGGAGGCTACGCTATGAAGCTTACCAGAAATTGCATCCACTTTTTGGGGGGTGAATGGTTGTTGCTGGATTGAACGCTGTCTTTGCAAGAAATAAAACATCTCAAACATTCCTCTTGGTCCGACTTTAATTACTCAATGTTTTGGAGCGAGCATGGCCACCACGGACTGAACGGCTTCGTCCACTTCCTTTGCTAAAACCACAGACGACGATTCTAAAACGGCGCAGAAAACTGATGTCATCATTCGCTACGCCTCCTTCTGTTCGCTGATTGGCCTGGATGAAATGCATCCTGAGAAATCGAGCTCAGTGGGAGGAATTCCAGATGAAGCAATGCAGGAAGATGAGAATCCAGCAGAATAATTGAGTGGGAGGCCAGTGACACGCAGCAAAACATAAAATGTCTTGACCTGGGGAAAAAGGTCAAGCCTGTGAAGCCCTTGCTGCATAAGACTGAGCAGGGAAAGAAGATGCATAGTGATGATAGTCGGATAAAAAAGGGTAGATATAGAAATGAAGAGGGATGTATAAATAAAGTAGTCTACAAGAAAGGCAGAGCACATCTTCATGTTTCTTTCTCCTTGGGAATGTTTTGTTAAGTATATGGACTAATTAAAGACATGTTCACATTCTTCTTCAAAAACTACTAAATGTATTTTCTTTCTATTAATAGTGGCATTAACGGTTTGCATAAAAATGAACTGATTACAGCAATCAATCGTTCTACAGCGAGTCAAAAGAAAGTAGGGATGCACTGATTGCACTGATCACCGATCTATAAAATGCTTGATTGGCTGATTTCAATTAGGCAGATTGTTTTCTGTGTTAAATATTGCAAAAAGGCTGCTAACATGGCAACTCATCAGCATCACAATGAGAAAGGGTGATTGTTTTTGACCGCTCACTGTGCAGATGTGATCTGGTGTCAGTCACCCCCTCTCTCATGGCAGAACAAAAGGAGACAGTCTATCTGTCTTGCAAAGGTAGATAAGATCGGTGGATAAGATTAGTTTCAAATTTTCCAGTCAAAATCAAAGAAATCACTTGATCAATCAGTGTACGCTTAAAGAAAGTGATGGAAAAAACAAGTTGTTTTTCATCCCTTAACATCTTCCACTGTGAAGCCAGCCCTCTCCATCCCAGTTTGCCTTTTGTCAGGTGTAATATTAAAAACAAACTTTTCATAAAAAGTCAGAACTACGGAGGAGATCCAGGCTCCGTCAGAGTGACATTTGTTCAATCTGAGCAGGCTGTATTTCCCGTCAGAGCGAGAAGCATCCCCACCACATGCCACATTTTTCCTGTTTTGTGTGGACTTATTAGTCCACACAAAACACAGCGAAGTGAGAACCATCGGCCTTGATTCCTACAGATAAACCCATCAGCCTGCCACCGGAACGTTGGAGCTGCGGTGGAAACGTGAAGAAACAAAAGCAAACTTCAAATGAACCCCACAACTTTCTGACAGGCAGCTGAGGATCCAGCTCACTCCACTACGGATGGAAACTAATGAGCTTTACTTCACCATGTGTGGATCAGAGATGCTGAATGACTGACTTGTTTTCTCACCGTGGAGGATTTCAAGATGGAATAGACCCCTATAGCATACAGGATCTTCATGACCGACAATACATCAGCCCTGGAAGAGTTTCATGCCTTCTCATACACGCCGTCATTGCAAAGACAAAGCCTTCTTTTTTTGGTTACAGTTTTATTTTTAAAGAATTTTCTATTAGCCTCATATTTTTAAGCGCTTCTCTTTGGACCGTGTCTACTTTTAAGCACCTGCCAACAAAGCATTTTTCAATGAGAGGCTCAAAGTAAGGCAGGCTCCAAGGAGCTCATGAGAACAAGTTTCCCTGCTGTGTACTGATGAAGTGAGAACAGCAGACCGGAGGAGATTCATCTCCACAGGTGAGTGGCATTTAGAGCACAGGTTGCCATGATGTTGGACAAAATCCAACAGACAAACTTCCGGATAGAGAAAAGAAACAAACAAACTTGTGAAGCAACTGGACCTTGCAGCCAGGCCCCATCTGCGTTTTTACGGTACTGACACAGAGGTAAAAACACAATGATATGAAATAACCTAAAAATAAATATTATTTTCTTCCATTTAACACATATTTTGTTGATTGTTGCAAATGCTATTTGTTTATTGGTTAATAATTGCAAAGTAATTACTAAACAATAAATTATTTTCAAATAAACATTTTTTTTTTCCAGAGTTGTGTTCCTGCTTTCTGTAGACGACCATAGAAAGCTGATTAGTTGGAGAGGCTCTTTGCTCAGACAGCTTGCAATCAGCAGCTGAACAGAGATGACACTATGACGCTAAATGTGTCTTTAATTCTTGCAAAATAAAGTCAGTACACATTCCACAATACCAGAGAAATGTGTTCTGTCAACCAGGGCTGAAAGAAAAAAAGTTTTGTATTTTTTTCTGGACTAGACATTTGATATTTCACAAGATCTCAAGTGCAAAGTTCCTGGGCAGTCTTCGAAGATCGGTCCCACTGCAGCACCCACATGTCACCACTTTCACACAGTAGGCAAGTAAGAAAAATGGTTCAGTCCAAACTTTTTGTCAAGAATAAGCTGCCGATCCTACACGAAACCGCTTCATTTATATAAAAAAAAATTACACAATTATTTGCTGGTTTCTGTTTTCAATGCGTCTACCAACAATCATCACTTTTGATGCATCAGAAAAAACTTTTGGAGTCTCTTCAGAAATTTACAGACTGTGACTTTAGAAGATTAAAACTCGGGGGAGCTGTGGTGGCAAAGCACGACCCATGTATTGAGGCCTTAAGTCCTTGCGGCGGTGGTCGCAGGTTCGATTCCCGGCCTGGCGACATTTGCCACATGTCTCTTCCTCTCTCTCATTACCCTCTTTCCTGTCGAACTACTTTCAAATAAAGGAGACTAGAACCAACAAAACTTTCAAAAAGAAGGTTAAAACTCTTGATTTTGACATAGATACATATTAAAGAAGTGTCGTCAAACCTTTTAAATAAAATCTTTAGAAATAAAACTCTTTTTTTACAAGTTGTTAATGCATCTAAATGTATCATATCAGATTTTCATTCCAGGGAACTGCTTTCTATCCGGGTTAAAAAATAACAAAAACATTAAAAAAGCTAGAATTTTTATTTTTTTTAAAAACAGTAATCAAATATGCACAACCTACCCTCTACCAAGCTCTAATATTGGATAGAATTAATTGTTCAATATTATAATTGTACAGTATGCAGGTTAGTTATCCAGTAGTTCAGCTAGTGACAGTAAAATTAAGTATGCATTAAAGAGTTTCACTCTTTGCCACAACAAGGAGTTGTTCTCAAAGGTCATCGTAACTCTAGACATGCAGAATAGCCGTTCACCAGGGGAAGCCGTGGCGACGCTGCAGGGCTGTTGTGTCCTTATCATGATCCAGTTGAAGGTCACATCATGTGTGGAAACACAAACTCTTGCCTCTCACTTCGTTTTCTCAACCTCAGTGTGAAACTTTCTTTTCTTGCATGCAAAGTAAAATGTTCCACTTTTTTCTTTTTTTTTTTCTTCTCAAGTTTGTAACATAGTTAGAGAATGAGCCAGTTGATTTTGTACCTTTAGATAGTTAAAGATTTGCATTTACCTTCCTAAAATAAAGAAGAAAGTCTATTTTGTCAATTTTGTCAGAAGCGATTTTGGAGAAAAATAAAAGAGGAGAGAGACTCAGGCCATTATTTTAGAAAGGTGACAACATGTACAATAATTGACATTTGGGAGACTTCTTGTGTTTCTGATCAGGTGCTCAGTGAAAGGAGACAACAGAGATTTTAAAAGTTTAATAAAATGTTGAAGCTGTGAAAATGTCTCAGTTTCCAGTGCCTTGCAAAGTATTGAGGATTTTAACAAACTGCACTATTTTTTTGTGTGTGTGGAATTGACAAACATAAAGAAGTCCAAAGTTGTCAAGCAGGAAAAAAAAAAATGTTTTCAAGATTGTCTACAAAAATCAAAATCTGAAAATTGAGGCACCCATTTTACAGATGCTTGGTCTTCACAACTATTTGTGAAAACAATATAGGAATTTCCTCTCACTTCCCCATAGTAAATTTTGTCGTTGGTCTGAGACATAAAGTACCAGTAAAATAGATTTTGATGATTCTATGATAAAAGTGAAAACAATTCAAGGGATTTGAAAACTTGTGCAAGGTATTGGATGTTTCCCACCAAATTTAAGTTGACTGATAAGTACCTTACAGGCAAAGGAAATGATTGATATTGAAACCATCAATATGTTGTAAGATTGATGGTTAATTCATTTGAATCTATGTGTAATCTACTTTTTTTTTATTATAACACTTAATAGATAAAAGTCAGTGGACTATTTAATAGATAAATAGTTAGCAGATTTCAGTTCGGACAGAAATCTTGTACCGTCTTAATAAAACTATAGCTACTCAACTTTGTTTTGTAACTTTTAGCTCCTCAGGACATATGTCCTCATTGGTGACCCACATTCAAAACATTGTAATAATTTAGTCATGGTTCTTGTGATTTTAGGTCACTCATTTAGGACATCCCCGCATGTTCCGACTTACTCTCCTCAATCCATCCCGTCTCACTTTGCGTTGCCGTCTAGTCAAAGCCGTCAGAGTTTCACATTTCTGCTCAACTGGACTTGTCACTCAGCCTCATTCCTAGTCAATGCACACGTTCTGCAGCGTTAATTGCCTCTGTAACAGATTTATACACAGAATGCAGAAGAAGTAAGCAATAAATGTGAAATCCCCCCCTGCAAAGAGAGCAGTCTGGATTCCTACCCACATGGCAGTTTAGTCAGTCAATCTCAGTCCAGAGACGATACATTGTTGAAATATTTATTGGCCAGCCTTATTTGCCCCCTCCTCCCCTCTCAAGCTCCACCTTTCCACCCCCTCTGAGCTGGAAGAGCTGCCTTTCTCCCCCCATTTCTAATCTCCAGCATCGCCCGTGGTCATGGGCTTCATCGAGACCCTCCCTCTAACAGGGAGACGCTGTCGACCGTCTGACTGGAGCGCTTGATTGGGACAGACGAGTGCATCCCCTGAACAAACAATTTTGAATCCGGCTCAAGTGGTGTTTGACTCACATGCTTTATTTTATCCCCACAATGTGGCTGTTAATGCCCTAAATCCACTCGGTGCTCGATTATCGGGATGGCTGATTTCTGACTCACTGCCATTGTTTCACGACTGCAAGCTGCAGCTTTGAGTAGTTGGAGCTCTGGTCCCGTCATGTTCAAACCAAGCACAGCTGGGGTTTTTCAGCTGAACTGAAATCTTGATGTGAAGCAGAAACAAAACTCAAGGTTTTTGTAACTTAGAGGAAAATGTCAAAATAGGTGTTTTTATATTTGTTTTTTTTCAAGATTGGTGTGGTTAGCTTTGTGCAATCCCTCTGATTATTTTTATTCATAGTCAAGCTGATGAAACACGTGTGTGCATCACGGAGTCGTTTTCTTCCCTCAAGTTCATTAATTGCAACAGAAAATCCAGGAGTTACTCAAAAAGTCAAAGCTGTTCTAAAACGCAATAGAAAATCAGCAGGACGCTTACAGACATACACATTTTAGAACAGCTTTGACTTTTTGAGTAAAATGCAAACATAAATTAATTCGGAAAGTGCTCAAACCGATAACGCCAGGCACATCTGAAGAGTCATGCTGGTTACCACCTCTGTATAAAAGTTCTAGTCCAAGTGGCACTTTGATCATGGTGTTCATTTAATTTGTGTTTATTTCATGCAGAGTAGGGCTTTTCTCCTGGTATTGAAGAGAAAACGCGGCAAAGGAAATGATTGATTTGAAGGTTGTGGCGTGATTGCTGCTGTTCAGCTCAAAAGAGCATGAAGATAGCAGGAGAGATGTTGGAAAGTGATGAAGTGATAATTTATTGCTCCCCTATAAGTGTTGGAATTACATGTAATTATAGTGATGCAAAACTTGTGTGGGTTTTTAACTTGTATGTACTATTCACTTTTATTTGAGCGTTGAACTCACCACATTCTGCGGCTCTACAGGGAAATTTAAAGGACAAAATGTCTGCAGCAAAAACTGATGGACTTGGATTTTTCTTTTTTCTTTTTTTCTTTAGAGTTTTATTATTGCAATAAAAAAAGAGTCTGCATCCTGGCACCTTTGAATTACACGTCTTTCCTAAACATTCAAAGATGCATGTTTGTACTTTTGCAAACCATAAAAACAAAAATATTGAGGTTCTCTTTTCCAAGCTGTCACAAACAACAGCCAAACCTCGAGATGGTGGGCAATTGTGCTAAAAAAAAAAAAAGAGGAGAGAGGGCTCTGTATGCGGCGTCATAAAGACAGATGTGTTTGCGGTGAACGTTAAGATGAGACTGACAGCTGCCAGTAAGACAGGTGGAGAAATCCTATGGCACAACACAACGCATCCATAGCTGCAGTTCAGTCTTCTTTACTGGTTGTTCTTGGAAGTAGACGGGCGAAGCGTTAAATCAGATGAAGCAATTTGCACATTTTCTGCAGCTGTAAACTCTGCGGAGCGTAAGGGAATATAGTACTCATGAACAAAGTCAATAAATCTTGGAGGAGATTAAAACAAGAAAGTTTATGTATGTAGTCAAATTTTATAATCCTACTCCAAAATAAAACAGAAATGGGAAATAAAATCTGCCTGTCTGATGTCGGACCCTGAAAAGAAAACTTTACAAATTGCACCAAAAATAATAAATCTGGTAATTTAATGAATTGGGATTGCACATTACATTATAATTATGGATGTGAATGAGTGCGAGGGATGTGACTTGCTTGTGAAAGCAGTCACTTTGAAGCTTTTGAAACCATAACATGTTATTTACAAGAATGTAAGGTTTTTGCTTGCATAATTGCATTCCATTATTTGATAACTGTGTCAATGTTGTAAGCTTATCGTTGCGATGCTGCGAAGCCGGGGCGTAACGTTCTGCCTGTCCCATTGATCTCTGAAATGCTCTTAACTGTTTCTGTGATTCATTAACGCTTGTTACCATCATCTTGCCAATTCTCTTTATAAACTGAACTGCTCGGCAGGTCGGGAGGTGAAATTTCTGCTTTTTTAATGCTACCTATAAACGTTGGGCTGGAGAATGGCTTCCTCTGCCGTCAGAGAAGCCATAAACTGTAAAACAATGCACCTATTAGACCTGCCAAGCAAATGCCTTGTCAGTGATTAGTGGGTGTTTAAATAAAACAACAACAACAGCAAAGCATCTTTATCGACCCAGCCAACAAAAAGTCAGAATTTCAAAGCCTCACCTTGGAGATGGAAATGTACAAAAGCCGAAGCTGTGAAACCCCCAGGACAAAAAAAAAAAAAATCAGAGTTTCAAAGCAAGTGAGGCTCTAAAATAAAAAAAAAAAAAGAATAATAAGAATAATGAACAATCTTTGTTATTCAAAAAATAAATAAATAAATAAAAAAAACTAGTCAAATTTTACTAGCCACAGTTATTTCTGATGACTGCTTCACCTAAAGACAAAGAAGAAGAGATGACCGACGAAGGACCTGTCGGGCAACATGAAGTAGGTTTACATAGTTTTATACAAATCAAAAGGAAATATAAGGAAGTCATAAGATAAGAAGTATGGGTGAGAGTGTCTTTTCCATTCCTTGTCCTTGTGCATGATTTTATATTACTACCATGTTCAAAATAAATACTTAAAATACTTAAAACCCTCCATGGATGAGTCACCCAGGAGGTTGAAAAAACCCCCGAGCATTAAGGTTTGTGTTCTTTGTTCTACAATAAGAAAAAGACTTGAGGAAATGCATCAATGGGAGCTCTCCAAAGCAAAACTATTGCCAACCAAAAAATCCCATCCTGTCTCACATTTTCCTCAATAAAATAGTCTGCTGACTGGGAGTAAGGTGGAGTTCGATGAAGTTTGTGTCTGGTGTAAAACTAATATTGTCCAACATGATGGTGGGGCGGTCTAGTCTGCTTCAGCATCTGGACAAGCTGACGCAAATGATAGGACTATGAATGTTCAGTTTAAGAGAAAGAAAAATTAATGTCATTTCCTGTCTGATTAAATGTTGCTGTAATGGTACAAATTGTCCCAAACTGAATTCATAAACTCAATGGAAACATCCCCAGTGACTATCTAAGGCGATGAGCTGTGTGACGGACATCCTGCCAAAACAGATAGGACCTGCAAAAATGACCAACTCCAGGTTTTGGTCCCGACTTGTGTGGCAATAGCAGCAGCGATAACCGCTGACTCCCAGAGAAGATGAGGAAATCTTTTGAGAGGCATTTAATGAAGAAACGCTTTTATTGATGCAACAGAAAGTAGCTGCTGTCTTCCAGTCGAGGAAGCAATGCGCCGCCAGAGGAACGGTGGAAAGAGTCTTAAAGTGTTTTCTCAGTTCATTTGTATTTAGAATTTTCTTCATGTCAAAAATTCATCGATCAGAATTGGGAAATAATCACCCAGATAGAAGTGCGCTCCGAAACTTTGTTTTGCTTTGATACGCGTTTCTATATTTCCCCCCAAATGATTGACTCCCATTGATTGTGGGCGATGCCGTTTTATTTTTTTTATTCTCTTGGTTTGGTTTACATAATTACATTATGTAGGACATGGGCAGCTAGAAGCGTTTTTTTTTTTTTTTTTTCCTCTTTGGAAGACTTCAGAGCGTGAATGGAGCAGATCTATTTCAGGAAGTGGGTTAGTTGTGAGGGGAAGAGGTTTGATTCACAGAATAAACACATATTTTACACATTAACATATTTGTTGTTGCACCGCACACCCTCTGGTGTCCTTCAGTCTGTACATGGTGTCATGTACCATCTCCGCTTGGATGTAGCTTCCCTGCACTTCATTCTGTTGACTTTAAATCTCAGCCTAAAGGAAAACAGTTTAACCTCCGGAGAAAAAGCACAAGTATTTGTCTTTGAAATGAACCTTTTTCCGTTTTATTCACAATGTCTATCAGTGCCGATGCGTCACTGCTATGCACTGTGCTCCATTGCTGCCATTCATATTGATATAGCTAAGCTCTACAGTTGCAGCACAAAGAGTTTCCAGACAAATATAGGAGACTGTGAGATGATTAATGGGGTATGGAGGAAAAAAGAAAAATCTAATTTCTTCTTTCCGAGCTTTTTCTTGTTTTTGCAGATGCTTTTACCTCTGCAGAGCTTATACCGCTTAGGGGATTACAGGGTAAATATCTCTTCGAACTGCAATAAACCACAGCATAGACACCCAGCTTGGCATTTTTTTGTAGAAGGAGAAAGTGCTTTTTGTGTTTTTATGCAGATATAACCACTAATTGCTCCAATCAAAAAATCAGCAGAGCAAAAAGGGAGTAAACCGAACAAAGTAAAGAAGGAAATGGAAAACACTTCAGTGGAATTAAAACATGTCTCTTAAGTAAAAACCACTTGACTAAAGAAACATTGTTTTCCTTAAAATGTCTGTTGAATCTAACATTTTACTGACTGGATGAGAAGAAAAAAAAGCCCTTTAACAGGTTCGTTTTCAAAAAGTATAAGAAGATATTTTTCCTCAAAAATATGAAAATTTTTGAAGATGAAATTTATTTTCAAAATGTCAAATTACACAATTGCATGGTGTAAATGCAGTTAATGACCGTCTGCTGGACACGTGTTGAGGCGGCGTTCAGCCTGCTGACCCAGACAGACAGTGAGCGATTAGCTGATCCAGGTGTGACACTTTGTGTTATTAGCAGTTTACCTTTTATTCAAAAAATTATTTTTCACTGTTGGAAAACCATAATCATGAAATCTCTAAGAAAAAAAAGACTTAAAATGTTTCAGAAATACTTAATTTTGCAACATTCAATGTTACACTACCATGTAAATAAGATTATAAAATACATATATAAGGTTAGTGGGTTCTGGTTCTGTGAGGCAGTACCTTGCTGTTTTGTTTTGTATTTCCATTTATTGTGTTTTATAGCTTAGTTTATTGTTTGGCTCTTTGTTTTTGCTGCAGTGATTTGTATGTTTAATTATCTGCTTATTTCAGTCCAGCGTGCTTCCAGCCCCCACCTGATTCCTGATGAACATACCTGTTGTTAACTTCTGATTACCTCCCTCAGTGTTTATTTTTTCTGCTGGGTTTTTGTTGTTCAATGTCACCCTATGTATTTGTGTATTTTATCATTTTTATTTCTGCAATGCAACAACTAAGACTTTCTCAACTTTGCAGTTTTGCCAGCGCTTCGGTAAGAAAAGTATCGATTGGCTGTCAAAGGTAAAACTAACTGAAATGATATTGATGCTTAATTTTCCTAATTTGTGCAACAGACAAAAATGAGTACAATGTTTAGAAGACAAGTTAATGTCCATCTATTTTTTGTTCATTTCTTTTCAATGTCATAATTTCAAGCTTCCTCCCATCTATCAAACTGGGGATAAAAAAAATGTGATCTGAAAAAGACATTGTGTCATCAGCTGGCAAAGAATTGAAGTTGAACTGAACACATGGGAGAAATTACTGACACGGAGGATGTGGGAAATAAGCAACCAGAACCCCATATCTGGACTCTTGGAGGATAAATCAGCCAGCGTGTATGATAAGATTATTTTATTTCTGAAGACAACTGGACTATTTTGTCAAATCTATTCATTTTCTCCATTCTGCCCATTTTCTAAATCCACCTTCCAGTGTGGTGGTGGTGGTAATGCACTAAAATTAACCACCATTAAATCCAAAGAAGAAGAAGAAGAAACAACATGACCCAAAACAGGAAACAATCAAGATTCAGACAAAAAGAAAATACAGAAGCAACAAGGAATCCAGTAAAGAGAAAAGACAGGTTAAGATAGATGGACATATTGTTAAAGACAATATGTTGTTGTTTTGTGTTTAAAATACCTAGTTGCTACACTTTACTTGTGTAGGACTGCCTGCACTGAACTCAAGCCAGAAATGGATGTGCCAGTGGTGGGTTCACACACTCCCCATGACCTCCAGGAATATAGCAGGGTCGCATTCCCGACCCTGAAACCTTTGCTGCATGTCTCTCTTTCTCTGTCCATTTTCTGAGAATATTGCAAATGAAGGCCACTAGTGCCACAAAACCCTTGAAAAACAGTCATGACCTACTAGTGTTTGTGTTTAGGCTCTCTTCTGTGTTTCAGTTCTGATTACTTTCTGGGTTTGTGATTGCTATTGAGGCCATTTAGGTTAGCAGTATCCTGTTCATTTTTCTGTTTTATTGTCCAGATGGTATTACCCTATCAGTTCGTTCCTTTGCGTTTTGTTTCCAAGTTTATTCATGTCTTTCGTTCTTTCAGCATTAGTGCTGGCCTTCCCATTGGTTTACTGCAGAGGTGCCTAAGTTCAGAGCCCAAGAGCTACCACCGTGCAACCTTTATAGGCGTCTCTTCTCCAACACACCTGAATCAAATGAAGTGATCATTATCAGGCCTCTGCAGAGCTGAATGACTGCTGATGAGGAAATTCTGCTATTTGGACTCGGGCGTCTCTCTCTCTCTCGTCTTTCCATATCCTATTTCTTCTTGTTTCAAGTTTTTTTTTCATTTTAATGAAATCTTCAATAATATTTCATTCACACGTAGCAAAAAATTTTCAAAGAGGTGCAAAGCCACGGGCAAGCAAACTTGATTAAATACCTCCCCACAAAAACATTACATTTGACAGAAGTTTAACTGTAAAAAAAGCAGCTGCTACAAAGGAAATGCACAGCAGACATTGGCTGAATCACACCTGGCCGAGCTCCTCCTCTTGCCCACATCCAAGCCCAAGTCAAAATGCAGGAAATATCTGAGTCCTAAGGCGGGATAAAATGCAACGCGGTCCCAAACAAAGAACATGAAACAGTCTGCTTACTCTCAGCAAGTCCACATGAATCACACTTGTATTTAAAAGTCAAAAACGCAGCAATTGACGGACATACACATTTTTTCTACGTTTTGTGCCACCCCACCTTAGTGCTGCCCTGGGAGACTGCCAGTGTGTCCCATTTTGAAAACCACCACTGTTTACAACACACACACAGTGATGACAAGTGGCAGGATCTGGAGAAAAAGGGACAAAGAAAACAAGGCAAACGAACAGAACACAGCTGCATGTTGTTTCTGCAGCAGTCAGAAACAGAACTTTGGTGTGAAATATACACAAAGTCTGAAGCAAGAACATCCAGGGTGTGAAATCTCAAAAGAAAGAATACACAATCCTATGAGCAATAATTGATGAGGACTGTACACCAAAGCGAAAGAAAATACTTTCATACAAATTTCACATGGGGAAATTTTAGAGTGAGGCTGTTTTAGTCCTGCCTCTGGTTTGAAACGTGGTGCTCATTGACATTCCCAAAGAAGCTTCATTGGCAGTTCTCCTGGAGACACAACCATTGCAGACATTCTGTGGAAAAACACAGATATCTATCTATCTATCTATATATAAAACATAGCAATGTTCTTGTAATTTTTGGGCCAAAGAAAATCAACCTTGTCAAACAATGAAACCATCAAAGGAAACTCAAATTGTTAGGAGAATGTCCTCATCATGTGAAACCCAAATAGTCTGTTTGCATTAATTTAGCCAGACCTATCTTAATGTGCTGCCAGAGTATTATTGGACTTGTCCTTGAAACCCACTTAGTGTGAATTGATAAAACCTATTCTCTTTTATGCCCCACTCACAGAGCCTCCCACGCAATCGCAGACGGGGCTAAGACCTGATTTCCATTTCCTTTGCATGATAACAGCCTCGCCTCACGCTTGACGAACGACGGGCGAGGATAAAAAGCAAAATCAAAGCCTGTCCTAAACAATCTGACAACCTAATGGACTTGAAGAACTCATGTTCTATTCCAAATTTTCTTCAATTCGCCGTCGAGTGTCGAGCTGCTCTCAGATCCACCGTTAACCAGACCAGCTGTGATGTAATCTCCCCCGGTTGGGACGCACTACACGCTATTTAACGCCTCGCCGACGATCCTATAGGACGCTAAACGACATCCTTTGAAGGTTCTCCAACATTCCCACTGTGTGCTCCTCAGGAACAGCCAGCAGAGACACAGCTGAGGGGAGGAGTGGATCTATCACACCCACAAAAAAAGAAAAAAGACAACAAGGCCTCATATGTCACTGTCAGTAGTGGCCCACATGAATCCAATATGTGCAGCAACGAGGGAGCCTGCTCACGGGGATAACAATGTATGTGTGTGATTTAACCTGCACAGTACAATGCATTTTACAAACAGAAAATACGACAAACAGGTGGAAGACAAGAAAAAAAAAAAAAAACCCTCTAAGATCAACTTGAATTGTTTTCTCAGAGGACTTGCTGTTTTCCGTTTCCTAGTGGGAGCAAAAAAATATTTAACCCATGGCAGAATCCTTTTTGTTGACACTTTGTTGTGTTTTTTTGAAAACAAATAATTGTTTTCACCCACCTATTGCCTCTCGGCTAGAAGGGCTTGAAGGACAGAGATGTTCGTATGTGTTTGAGCGAGATTGTTTCACATCGGTCAGATTTATTACTAGCAGCAGACATGCAAAGATAGAAAGACAGAGGCAATATCAGGGTTTATCATCAACATTTTAATTGACTTAATCTCTCAAGTCATGAACCCAGAGCTGACATCACCAGATGAATTCATTCCTTACATTTTTCTTTGTTTATTTGAGTCGAAAGCAGACAAGTGAAAACCAGCTATTTTAGCATAAGCTTTCTTAATGCTGCGCAGCCATTAAAAGGCATCTGGCTTCATTGACAATAAAAACAAGGTTGTTTTTGTCCCTTTTTGTTTAAAAAAAATTAACATATCGTAATTGTTACTTGTTATAAATGTCACATTACATGCACTGTGAAATATTCAGACCATAAAGTTATGTAATCATAGACCAAATCACCCAGCCTAAAGTAAAGCACAAGTCAAACTTTGGCCCAGTTGTAGAGACTATTTTACCATCTTTCCATTCCTTATTGTTAAGAATATAAATACAGGAGGTCCAAAGCATGGCTCTTTTATTGTTCAACTGCTCAATGCATGACAGTATGAAATATAAGCGCAGAGGAGCTGTGTAAAATTCAAACCTCATTCGGATTGCTGCAGAGGAGTGCATAATTTTATTCGTGTTAATTTTACCACATGTCAATACGGGATGATTCATCTGCGGCAAGAAGAGATGGTGGAATTAGGTTCCAGCTGCTATCGCGATATTCGTGGTTTAAAACTTAATTATGAAAACAATGCAGAGAAAACACACAGTGATGTGCCCATCGAAAGAAGTTTTACTGTTTACTGAGGAGAGTTAAGTGAAATTAAAGGCTTGGAAATATCTTTTTTTTTTTTGCCTCCTTCGCTTTGTGGTTTGCTTTCTTGCAGCCTGTGCTAATTGTAACCTGCACAGCTGCTGCTAATTGCATGATCAGGCACATCATTTCCCTGTTGTTTTGGCTTCTCTGTTTGCCAACTGTTGTCAGGCTGAAAAGGGAAGAGGAAACTCCTTTATTCTGATTCCTTCCTTCCTTACATTTTGTTTTTCTCGCGGTTTGATGATATCAAACTGTTGAAGAAGCAACCTTGTAATGCAGTCACTTAACCCAAAACGTTCACGGTTTGAAGTCTTTTTCTTTTTGTTAAGTACCCTGTTTGATTCATGCAGTGCGGACTTCAATGGCACTGAGAAACAATATCGTATTTTATTTCGGGAAACACAAACGGCAGCGAGAGACACTCCTGCTTGCAGGTGATGGGTTCAGCTTGCTCCCAGGGGCTACATAATATCTCTCCAACACGAGACAATGCCAATGTGTCATCACATATCCTGTTATCGCGGTGGACTTGTTAGCCAACCGATACCGAAGTCCAATATTCACTTCTGTTTAGCTCTTTTTGTGATCTCTCTCTGTTCCTCAGGGAAATATCCTGTTCTTAAGGTGTTTAATGGCTCTCTCTAATATGTTCACCAGCTAGTCTCTCACGGCCACTGGGTGCTGTTTGCTGCGGTGCATACAGGGTTTTAAAGCCTTTTTAGATAATAAGACACATAAATCTCCTCCAGGGGGGGAAAAAAAAAGAAAAAAGCCGCTATGACACTGATGTTCAGGGGAATCCCTTGCAGGTTGGACCAACAAATGAAATATAAAATGGTGCAAATGTAAGTTTTCATTCTAATTTCCAACTGTGTGCTAATTTGACTTTACAACATTCACACTTTTGAAAAGTATCTGAGCTCAGTTGGTGTCAATTTAAAGCCGGTAAGTGCAAAAGACAAATGCTGTTAACAAAAATAAATGGCAAGCAGTGCAATAAGTTAAAATACGGCACAGTGTGATTATGGAATCAAAACATTTCTCAATATAGAGAGGGAGCAAGTAACAAAAACAAACACCCGACAGGTATTTTATTTGTATACAGTCTATGTGTGTGCTTCAGAATCACAGATAATGTATGAAACATTGATAATTTCTCTGGCTTGTTTTCAATTTGAAGTCGGGAATAAGAAGAGAAAAAACTAAATAAATGTGAGCTTGTTTACCACTGTGTTGCATCACTCTTTGTATAAACAACACTGCAGGCATTCGGGTACTGAAGACACTTGTAGCTGCAGGTTTTTAAAGAGAACTGCTTTCCCATTTGACATTCAGTCAAGTAATCCAGTGCAATTGGGAGTAAATATGATCAAATGCTCACAGAAACATGTCTCTGTCTGCGTTGTCAAATGGTTAAAAGCACACGCTTGCGGCCACATCAAAGTGAAAATGGCAATTAAATCTCCGTCATCGAACCAGCAGCCAGCTGTTTAAGGACTGAAAGAAAATGTGACCTCAGCAGGACGACACTTTTCACGAAGAGCCGGTCAGATGACAGAGCTTCAAAGTGGGAGAGATTTGCCTGAGATGCTCTTCTCAAAGGATCCTGTCGCTTCGTCGCACACAGTGACGCTCTCTTAGCAGATGATCTAGTGTAACACTTAAAAGTTGGTCGACCAATTTTATAACCACATTAATCATTGTTGCTCCCACGCGCTCTACAAAAAAAAAAGAGAAAGAAAAAAAGGACTCGGCTGCTGGCGGAAGGGGGAAGCTATCAGGAGAGGCTGCTCATGAATCTAAGGGCCAAACAGACCGGAGGGCGGTCTCTTGCAAATCCAGCTATAATTTTGCCTGAGCTGTCCTGCTCTGAAGCTTAGGCTTGCAGACTGATGTGGCTTTGTGTTGAAAAATGAGAGTAAAAAAAAAGCAAATTTTTTATCTGCAGACCCTAAAAAAAGAGTAATTTTTGAAGGTAAACTGATTTAACCACACCGTTATTGTCAATATGTAAGTAGTGTAAAAACAAGATAAACTGCAACACAAATATTAAAATAAAATATCTATTCAAACTAATTTAATCCAACTAGATGGCAAAACACAAGTGGAGCAAAAGTAAATAAATTATTCACATGACAGTTAATCTTACACGCCAAATAACTGGGAGGAGAGGCAATAAAAAAGCTATTGCAAAAATGAAACCTGTTCAGATTCTCTGATGTAGTGTGGGCCTGTCCCAGTCACGACCACAACAAGGAAACCTGATATGTCCTAAACTCACTACACCAGCTTCCTGTTTGTAAATGGATACAGCTTCAATACTTTACAATCTGATGTGATTCAGTGAATGCTTGTTGGCCCAAAGTTGTTTGTCAGGTGACCCAGAATCACCTATAGTTCTCTGTCTGTTATATTTGCTCCTTTTGTCACCTTGGAGGTGAAAAAATATGGACAATTCCAAGGAGTATTAATAGTTGTTCACTGCAGTTTCGTTATTTCTAATTTGTTTGGCTGTTTAAAATGACAATAATGTCAATTTCTGTACTATTTAATCGCAAACGCTCGTTCTGTTCTTTAAGAGTAAGCATTTTATAAGCAGAGTGTACATATTGCTATATACATACACACACACAAAGATATGTGTGTGTGTATGTAGTGTACCCTTGCATAAACTGACCCTTGCATAAACTGACAAGCTTTCTGATCAGAAGCACTTGAACCGACTGATCTGTGTGGTTTGTAGATAACTCACCTTTAATGTGTCTCTGAGTGGATTGAAACATTTAAAGGGATGATTGAAAACCACATTTAAACAGCAGTCGTTGACCCGCGGGGGGATTGCATCGGTCCTGTGTGACATATGCTTCCTTTATCTACCAGTCTTTGTTCCGCCGCTGCGCTCTGAGAAGAAGCCGCCGACCCACCTGAGATCCCCGCTCGGTGCAGGTGCAGCCGTCTGTGTGTTGCTCCCTCAATGTGAAGCAAATCCTCGTGTCTGCCTTCAGCACAAACATCCCTCGTTGCGCTCTGCGTGGAGTCAAAGCCTCAGCCGGCTGATTGGCACCTCATTTATTCAGCCTAATGGAAAGAGGTGGGCCCCTGGGTGGAAAAAGAAGCGCACAGACACGCAGGGTGAGTGACAGACCTGCCTCATTGTTACAGACAGTCCCCTGGCCTCGACTTTGTGGTATTCAAGACGCCAGCTAAACAAGGTGGAAATAAAAAGAGTCAGATGCGAAAGCTGCTTTGGGTGGAGTCATTTTATGCGCGTTGTCATGCTTGCCCTTCTGTTGTTATCTGCACTCAGCGGTGTGAAAGTAGGTCAAAGAGCACGATAAACGGCACAAACCTCTTAGCATTTATAAGGGTAAGAGAAGCCATTTTGGACTCAAAGACATTGATTATTTAATTGTTAAACTGCTGTCACCTTGTTTCTTTTTCTTTTTATGTATGTTGCTGCATCTTAAAGCACCCTTCATGTGGCTCCTGATGTGAAGGCCTATAGAGCACCGTGTGGAACATCAGGTTCTGTCAAATTGTTGAAGTATGTTTCAGAGGCTGTGTTTTGATAGACAAAAAAAAATAAAAATGCCAGTTAAAAAAACAAAACTCATGTCTTTTTGACAGAAAGTGTTCGCATTAAGATGAGGTGGTTTTTCGGCGGATTTGAAATTAATTTATTTCACAAAGCTGCAGTGGAGACACTTTTCTGCCAGTTTGTCTAAGCAGAAACGTACTTATTTAAAGGAACTGGCCTCCCGGGCTCCATCAGACCTCTCACAACTTTGTGCCAAAGGGGAGTTTGTTATTCATAAAGTGTTGAATCAATAACTCTTCCATAAAATCAGCCACTACAATTTCCCAGCAACGGCGCAGACGTGTGAGCCTTCTCGCTGCATCACCCAGATAAGACGTCGACGTCTTCTCCAATTGGCTGATGATGATGAACGTTAGAGCCACGGCTGAAATATAGATATAGCGCATAATGATTTAATGATTTATCACATGAACACATGTTGAAAGGTGCCACGTTACTTTTGCTGTGTCATCATGTTCCAATTTAATTTCTTTCCAGCTTTTGTTTTTTTTTAAGCACAGCTTTCACTGCCTGCTCGGCAGCAAAAAGGGAAAACCCACCACACCATCAGGAAGATGGTCATAATGTTTTGCCTGATCAATGTATGCGTGTTCACAAACTCAGAGTGAACGTTTTCTCTATCTAATTTGTTCGCTGTCTGAGAGGAAACACTTCACTTTGCTGTTCTACTCGACTCTCTGACCTGCAGACAGAGAGAACTGTCTGCTCCTCACAACAAAGTTGAACTGTGACCAATTAGAGAGGAAAAGTTAGCATGAAGAAGGAAGCTCAGAGATATCAGCTGTGGAGCCGAGCGATGCACACGCACACATACCCAGACAAACATATATTTACGCTCACGTATGATACATCAGGCTGCCTCCTGGCTGGAAGTGTGGAAGAGAAGCTCTCCTTGCTTCAATATTTGTTCATTTTTTACAGACTCCGTCCCATTGCCAGACTACTGTGCAAGTATAACACATTTAATGTCATGATCAAATTACAATAATGCAATTTGTGAAGATGTTAAAAAAAAAAAGACCACCACTGAAAGCGCTTGTGCTGCTCTCTGTTAAAAGGCCTGGCTGTGTCGTCTCACAAATGCTCTGCCTAAACATGCCACACTGCCAGAGAGTGGAGGGAAAAAAGGAGCTTTTCTGACAGTTCATCCTCTCCTTTTAAAATTACCTCTTGCTTTCATCCCCTTGTGTAATTTCAGCTCTGTGGCCTCCTTGCCTGCGTGCGTCACAAACACACACCCAGACACAATTTATGTATATATTCATTTCCTCTGCAGCTTGTTCAAAGTGATGTACACACCACCATCGCCTGACGTGTGAAGCTCAGGTTTTTAATTATTCATTCGGCAATATCTAAAGCAGATATATTCCAGAGCATTTTTTTCTTCTTTTTACTGACAACCTAGGCTTAAAGCAGAGTAAAACGGAGGACTTTTTAGATCTGCAAACAACTCCTACAGGGTAGTAATATCGTTTCAGCTCCCCGGTCTCCTCACTCTTCATCATGATTCCCGATGATGTTGACATAGTGGAATAAATCACGGCGCTACGAGACAAACTCGCATCGACTCACAGAACGTCACAAATGCAGCAAGCTTGTAGGAGATAATTTTCTGTTTTGTATAAGACACAACCAGCTGCCAGGTTGTCATTCTGATAATTAAAAGGTTGAAGCTAAAATAAAATGTTGCAATACTGGGAAAAAGTATGGGTCTCCTTATTCATCTCTTGACATTATGGTTTCGTTTGTAAAAGGATGTGCACTATCCAGACCAGCCTGGTCCTATGGGAAGATATTATTGCCCCTCTTTTATATTGCTTTTACTGTGTGTATCACATGATTTGGTTAAATTGACAATTGCTACTGCCAGACCTGAGTCAAGTGATCATGTAAAACTAAACCAACGTGGAGTAGGCAAAAAGATCTCGGAAAACGTTCGAGTAAACATCAACACTGACGTCTATCAGTCTGTAAATTGTTGCAAAGTCACCTCTAAGAATTCATTGAGGGCCATCACTGACAAGAGGCAAAACTTTTAATTCAGCAATGCACTTCTTGCTTTCTTCCTAAGTTTTCTCCCAGAACACATCAAAACCTCCCTCATTAGGAACTCACAACATGTGAAGCATGGCACGCCTCGACTCCCTCGATTAATGTCAGTGATTAGACAATAACAAAGAGACTGGTGAAATTTTGCAGTCATAGGTGATTGCTTCCAAAAATAATACAATGTTACCTAATATAACAATCCAAAACAAAACAACAAACAAACAAAAAAGAAACGTCACACTGACATGGTAGTTGTAGTTTGATGGTCTGTGGCTGCTTTGCTGCGTCAGTGACTGAATTAAAAAACACCCCTAATGAAGAGCTGAGGAAAATGTTCTTTAACTGGGATGCCATCTTTATTTCATTAATAAAAGAAACATATTTTTGAAAATCCCTTCATATGCTGAGGTTATACTTATCTGATCATTAAAATTTGTTTTATGACCAGAAACATTTCAGTGTGACGACATAGAAAAAGCAGAAAGTATATCTGGGTAGCCAGAGACGCGTTAACCCAGCACTGAACATGGCTGAATCATTGAAAGACTGTTTAAGCTTTGGTAGTGAGTGTGCAAACTTCATTACATCTCCTATTTCTTTGTTACACACTGCTTGCCCACATAGTCTGATTAACTTTCCAAGTCCCCACCTGTGATTGGTCAAATTGCTGGACACTGCTTTGTGTGTCTTTGCCTCCGTCCTGCCAGCCGTATTCACTGATTAGATCGGTGGTCCTGTCTGGTGACCCAGCCAGCTTATCTCACTTACGGCTGTGATTTGATGTAGGCAGCTCACCCAGAGGCTCTTGTGTGTGGGATGTGATGCTGGATGGTTCTTAAGTAGACGTATGAGGGTTTGCGAGAAGAAAAATTAGGCTTTTGTTGGCGAATTGGTGGCTACACATTGACCTTGAAATGGAGTTTATCTGCAATGGGTGAACAACGCATTTGCCTGGTATAAGTGTGTGCCAAACCAGAGCAACCTGTAAACGCTTTAACAACCTTCCTCCTTCAAAATTTACCACAACATTATTGTCTCTGTCAAATATTTCACAGCATTCTGTTCACTATGACAGTTTTATATGATAGCATTAAAAAAAACAACAAAAAAACCAGCCATCACATATCACTGCAGACGGGAGTCTTCAGCATCAACTTTCAAAGAGAAGGACAAAGATTATATTTCTTTGTCAGTATACGGGATGATGGGTAATATTGCTAGGACTGATGATAACGCACTAGGTTTAATATGCAAAGTTAAATAGTGAATGAATAGCATGTCAGTTAGGAAGAAAAGAGACAAATATCAGAATGCATCCCAGAGGACGTCCCTTGCTACCACTTTAGGCCCTTTGTCCTTGGCTCATTATAAAAATGCTGCTGCTCAGATACTGTACTGATACCAAGGGACACCCTGTGTGCCCCTTCATACACAGTATAGGTTTGAACAAAATAGAAGCATTTAATGTTCTGATATGAAAAGTGACTTGCTCGTTTATACTCCTGAGAAAGAAATCTCAAGTCAGCAGTACAAATTGAAAACGTCAAAATAATTCCAGATGAATCTACTTCTTATCACTCTGTGACCCTTTTTCAGAGACTGGATCAAAAAAAAAAAATTGATCTCAGTAAATGGAGCTGTGCAGATTTGAAAGTATGTCACGGGACAAGTGTTTGCAACAGCTTTGAATATTCACAAAATTGATCTCTGCAAAGCAAATTTGCCTGAAAAACATGGAAAAACACACAAAGGAAAGTTAAATGAAAAAAATTATTGACCGTCCATGTTTAATTTAAAAGTATCTAAGTTTTTTTTTTTCCTATAAAAATGTTAAAACGTTAAACAGCTCAAATCTTTGAAGTAGCTATTGTCATAAAATGATGCAACTTTGTTTTATGCTATTTATTCAATCTTAACTCAAAGTGGATGTAATCTCAGGGCTACATTTAACCCTTTCCTTTAACGATTCCTCTGCTCTGGTTGTTCTTTATAGCTGAACCAAACCCAACAATGGGTTTGCTGTTGACAGTGATGAGAGCAAACACACAGGGACCTCTTCAGATGCTTTGACACATTTGTCCTGATTCAATCTGGTGGCAACAAAGAGAAACTGATCCACAGATCACAAAAATAACCGGGTTTCATGTTATTTGTATGTTCAAGACACTCTTGTTGAAGTTACAAAGTGAATTTCATGTTATTATTATAGTAGGCTCAGTTGTAAGCACAAGTATCAGGAACATTCTGACAGGAGAGACACAAAAGAAGAAATCTAACGATACCGCAAGTCCATTTCTTCAAATGTGTTGCTTGCTGCGTGTGATTATCTAACAAAATTACTTCCTTGTAACTTCTGCCGTCTTGAAGGACGTCTTACTGTGGCATGTAAAACTCCAATAATAAAATACAAGTTTATTTTCCCCAACACCTGAATTTCTGCTATATTTGCTGATCATGTAGATATAATGATTTGACAAAAAGCAGCTGCTGCAACACCCACAATAGGAACAAAATTCTGACATTTTTGTCCAATTAGGATTTCGAGACGCGATAGCAGACTGCAAACAAGAAGACTTCAAGAGCAGTGCACAATTCTTTATGGGCTAGACTTATGTGTCCATTTGAGAACGAAGTACAGGATGTCAAAGTAATTCTCTACACAGAGTCTAAATAATTTAACTCTACATAGCTGCAGAGTTAAATCTCTACCGCTCTGTAAAACTCTGCAAGTCAAAGTCGAATGAAAATTGACAATAAAAAGTAAGGGATGGCTCACTTATAGAAACATTAGCCTGGGGCTCCATAAACAATGCGTTTGCTCCTGGATATGATGATTCCTGTGCTTTAGGTATCTCATATTTATGGAAGTGTGCCCCAAGCCTCTTTGAGTTGAAACAAAGCTCACTTATTTCTTGTGCTGTTGTTTTTGTTGTTCCTCTTCTCTGCTCACCAGCTGCACTAATGCAGACACAGGCCAACCGGAGGAACTGGAGCAGCTCTGAAGCCGGAGCTGTTTTGCAACCATTCTCCTAATTTAGATAGTACTTGTGTAGCCAAAATCGCAGCAAGCGAACACAAAAACAACAGCTGACTGAGTGACTGACAGCAAACCGCCAGCTTATCCCCCCATAATTGCCTAGCAACAGAAAAACAAAATATGTATAAAAAAATCCCAGTTACACTGTTTTTGATTGTGTGGGTCTTTTATGTCTCAGTTTTTTGTCTGTCTGTCTGGATCCTCCAGCAGCTGCTGTGTTTAGATGCATCAGTGTTTGCATTGGAGCTGAACGCGTGCAAGGTGGCTTCACCCTGGACTATTAATCACCAGTGATTAATTTAATTTAATCCTAATGAGCTTTAGGAACTGTATATAACCATTAAGAATTCATAATGATAGGGCTTATTAGTTAAACATCAGCAGATTACGTGTTACGTATCTTATCTGACGCATCGTACCCCATTGTTGTTCAATTTATTAATGTGTTCTTATGACAGCTGAGAGCCATATCGAATGAGAAATGATAGCATGAAATGTTTCATTTGAAAACACTGGCGTGTCAGTGATTGTGAATTATTTCAAAAAACAAACAAACTTGAGTGTGATAAGATTATATATTCAATGGATTAACTATAATCCTTACCATTGAATGCTTGTCTGTTGTGTTTAAATGCCGTAGAAACCACTTTCATGAAACAAGTGCAACACATTTTTGACTATAATTAAGATATGCTAAGCTAAAACCCCATTGGAGTTTAAAATTGTATATTTTTAAATGGAAAATGAGCCACTTTAGCTCATAAAACAAATCAACATCCACTGCAAATTCAATTTGTTGGCACAATCGAAATAGTTCTGCTTTTTCAAATTAATAAAAATAAATAATGAGTAACTGGTCAAATGAAACTAAAACATGGTTTTAGTCCAAATTCAGTACCAAATGCTGCTGTCTCCTACTGCAGACTGAATAAAATTCTTCATGGTAGCACAGATTTCCCAATCAGGTGTGATCTCAACTGAGGATTAAGATAGAAGACCTCATCCTCCACAGTAAGGTTCGCACAAAAAACTGAATGGCTTTGTGTTTGAACAACACTGTTGACCCAAAACCACCAAAAAGTCAGGTTGAGATTACACACAGCAAAGAAGTGCTGGAGTTCTGCTCAGTGGAGCGTTGCATCAAATCTGACCTGCAATATGTGGAAGACAAGGTTGATTACATCAAATATTAGAAAATTCTAGGAGAAAATGACATGCAAGGAAGTTGAAGCTTAGACATCACGGTTCCCTTGAACCACGGAAATGATCACAAACGTAACCTCAAAATCCAGCAAAGTTAGTAATAAATCAGAAGAAACACTGGAAAATACTTCAGCACCCCTCATTTTCACCTGATCTGACCTTTATTGAAGATGTCTGGTGGAATTTGAAAAAGGAAGTTTCAGCTGCAAGTCTAAGAATATTTATGCATGTGAGGCTTTTGGCCATTTTGAATGGGCTAAAATTTTTCAGAAACACTGCCAGAAGCTATAAATCACATTTGCAGCAGGCTACAAGAGCAAAAGGCTTTTCTACTGAATGATAAAGTTACTTTTCATGAGGATTTGAATCATTTTGAGACTGCAGTGGTCATTAAAGTGGCATCTTCTCTATTTTAGTGAAGAAACCACTTGCAATACTTGTAGTTTTTAACAACATGAATTGTTTTGGTTTAAGTTAGTTTTGCTAAATGGCCTGTACTTTCATAGTCCTTTATCTAATTCAGAGGAGTCCACACTGTTCAGTCAATCACCCATTAACATGCTGATGGCAGCAAACTACTAGACAGTAACCACAGCTGATAGGGTGAGGCTGACCTGCCACTGGCCCCTCTGACTACTAGCAGCAGGCAAGGTGGGTGAAACGACGAAGATGGACGGAACAGGGATCGAACCGACAACCTGATTGGGGAAAGAAGTCCTACCATTGTTGCCACCATCGTACTCCACTGTACATGAGGAGCTGATATATCCTGAGCAAGCAGCAGAAGGCTTAAGTAAATCTAAACACAATCCTGACGCTCCATATCAATAGGGTCGAGGTCTTGGCGAGGTGGGATATGGGACTGTTATTACATGGGGGGACCGTCTGTCAGTAATCCCACTTCTTGCTTGGATCAATCCTCCACTTGCATTTGAAACATATTTTAGCCTTTTCCACCAATACAGGTTGGACCCTATTTTGATTCCTGAACATGTTGACTAACCAATGTGGCATGTGTCCACAGGGGGGGGGGGAAGGGAAGTTTGGGGTTGTTACAGCTATGTGTGGGCTGTGGAGACCGAGCTGGATCCTGGCAGAAGCTCTGCTGCCTTGGTCTTCCTTCCTTCTGATGGGATTGGATGACACTGTGTCTCTCCCTTCATTGCTTTTTCTGCATCCCAGCTGTTGTGCATTGCCCAGCTGGCAGATTGGAGGCTCTCTGTGAGGGTGTGGGGGTCCCTTCTTCTCAGCGTTAGGTGGCTGTGCTGCAGGGGGGGCTTTGTGCAGGTACCTGGGCCCCAGAGGGAAGGGGTTCCTGGCTGTGCTGGAGGGATGTGTCAGCAATACTGGGGCTCTGTGCTCTGAGTCGTTCTCTCTGCCTCTTTGGCCTTGGAGCTGCTGCTCCTGTGCTTTGATGATGACCTATCTCTGTGTTGGGCAGATAGGTAAAGAAAAAGTACTGTTGACTCAAGTTGACCCAGAGGTTGTATCATATTCATCCTGGTTGATGAAACCTGGTATGTTCATTTGCCACAAGGCAACTGCGTGTAATTTATAGAATGCTCCTCACTGGATATGCATATGCAGCGTTACGGGAAATACAAAACAGCCCCAAGACAAGCCTGAATCAAAGATTCAAGAGAACAGCAGACATCTGGCTTACACTTTCATTTTTAAACAAGTTGCACATGCAGAGACATTAGTTGATTCCACTGTAGTCCTAACTGAGGAGATTGTAGGTATGTGGAAATAAAAGTGAGCTGTACTGATATGTGAAGATGATTGGTTTGAGCTGTTGCCCAAGAGGAATACATCTTGACAAAATTATAACTGCTATAAGCCAATGACTCCTACTGATTAGGGAATCAATTTCTAGTCAGACATAAATCTCGCCAAATATTAAGTAAATAACAGGATAAAAATGAAAGGAAAAAGAGAGAAACTGTTGTAGGTGTTACTGAACTGGAATCTCATGTTTTTCAGATTCTTTGACTTTCCCTCACTCACTGCGAGAGCACCTTGCTCAATATTCATTCATCTATCCAGAGCCTTAAAACTGCATTACGTAGTAGTTGTGCCAAGTGGTTTTGCAGAAAATGAATGTAACATCGTATGGGCTGGCAACAGAAGTGACCCAATGGAGAAGCTGAACTTTGGCCAGCAAACTGCCAATAAATGAGTACTTATCCACTTTAGATGCAAAAAGCTAACTAGCCAGGAAGGGCATGTTAACAGCGATGTAGCATTCTGCCTCAAGTCACAGGATGCAATGGAGATGTCTGCTTGTCCCACAAGAAAAGTGAACTTCATGCAACATAGGAGATCAAATGGTTCCGCCACTACAAAATCTATTGACGTATTTAAGGACAATTTCCATAGCTTTTAAAAAAAAAAAAAAACAATTCAAGGCTTTTTAAGGATGCATGGACACCCGGTGAATAGAAGGCAATGATCACGATCAATGCATGGATATACGATGGAGATCCTCTGAAACAGAAGGCAACACCTGCAAATATGCTGGCTCCTGGTTTGTCCACCAGTTCAGAAATAAATAATTTAGACCTTTACGCAGCAGAAAACAAAATCACAAAAGTAAAACTGCTCATTGCGCAGTACTGTTTTGTTTCCAGACCAATGACCTTCTGTTCTTTTGAGGCATGTATTGCTTTAACAGCAATGACTTAATTTGCTTGTTTTAAAATGGAACTTGTTTTCTCGTGAAGAGAATATTTGTGCATTAACAATATTTTCTTATTGCAAGTACTACGTAACCAGTTGAAGCTGCTTCAGAGACGCCAGCAGAACCACATTGGAGCACAGCGTCTGTTGGACTTCACTGTGACAAAGTTGCTAACAACAACTTTCATCAAAAAGGACCTGGGTTCAAAGTCTCACCAGATCATTTTTAAAACACAGATATTAGGTTGTTAATTTGACAAAACATTCTCTCTTGACCTATTAATATATCCTTATTTTTAAGCTATGTCATACTTAGTCATCCTATGCATCCATTGTTTGTAACATGTGATCCCTGCAGGGTTGTGGTGGGAGCCACACCAGAGATATGCAAAACAAACAAGCATGTACACACATACTTGTCCCAAGGGAACTATAGAAAAACTAATCTTGCCTAACTTTATTTTTTTTGGTCTATAATAATAGGAGAATCCATGAATGTACTGGATGGGCAACTTTTCCGGGGAGTGAGCGTTTCCCGCAGGCTTTGGACCTTTACTCACACTTCATACACTTCTACTGTCAGTATTTCTTTCCATTTCTTTTATTTTGTAAGTCTTCAGGTGAAATGTTTGCTTGAGCATCAGATACCTGTCATCAGTCACTGATGGACTTGATGCCACTTGAGGCTTTTAATCAGATTTTCTGAACTTCCCCCTGGAGCTGATAAATGTTTCACTCCACTTTAATTATAAACGCAGGACACCGTCTGGTATCTGCAAACAAACTTTGATAACTAATTGGAGATACCCTTTAAAAAAGAGAACAGTTTGTTTTTTCTTACTGCACTCATCTGCTAAATTGAAGTAAAAGATCTTCATAAAAGGAGCCAACTGCTGCACGGTTTGATCATCTTCTTGCGGTCATTGGATTGCAAAGACCTGAATGAATCTCATCTTGTTCCCTTCAACCTCAGTAATTAACCTCCCCCGTGCGCTCACATTATTTTGCGGCAAGATGAACAGACGCGGAGAGATGATGGAACTGCTGTTGTTGCTCCAAGAAGAAGCAAAACAAAACAGCACTCGGAGTCGTACGGCTCTCTTTCCCCTGGAGCAAAGAAAACGAACTCCATGGAAGACTGTACAATGCATCAATTATTTTTTATGATGCAAACACATTTAGAAGTATGTACTGAGTCATTCAGCAGTGAGGGGATTATTTTGTCTCTCGCTGCAACGGGCTGAACAACAGCCACAGCCCTGCAGCAGATGCTTCAAGTTGATTTAACATCAGCCTTTCCGACACTCAAGATGTCCTACACTTCTCTGCTGGTACCAGAGAGCATGCACACTTCACACCAGCTTGTACTGTCATGGCAAGCCCCACTGGGAAACGCCATATGGCTCCCGAGGCCTGGAGACAAACTTGTTTAAAAAAATGACAAAGCTTATCTTTTGATAAGGCACAGAAGTTAACACAAATTTTGCGAGATTATCATTTGTAATGTAAGTAAGGCATCACAATGTTTGTACAGAAGAGTAAATGAATTATACTTTAAGTGATGTATTTTTCCCAAAATACTTTACACTAATTCCAAAATAATGCCCCACAATGCTGGGAAATAAAAGTGTTCTGATTTCTTCTCCTTTCTTTTTGATTAAGATATTGCATTCTCATGTAATTAGGATGCCATGTTATACTGGAAGGATTTTTGGTTTTAATATATATATATCAATATATATATATATATATTTGTTTCAGACAGTTGTTATGGTACTGAACCGTTTCAACTACCTATTGCTTTTACAATTGGGAGCAGCTGATTAGCATCTCAAAAGCTCAAATAATACCTAAACAGCAACCCCAAATCTCAGAAAAGCTGAAAGGGCCTCATAATGCAAAACTATACCAAAGAACGGAGCGAGAACGAAGAAACGCAAACCATCTTTTCCATCAATCATGATGGGCAAGGATCATATACCCCTCTTCAACATGTTTTTATCCGTTCAATCATTCAGAGCTATAAAAGGGAGCTGCAAAAGCAAATGAAGTTCACCCGCAGGTCCATTCTGTTGCCTGGACAGAAGGGTGATGAAGGCGCACTCAGATTTTGTCTGTGTCTTGACTTCTGCATTGCGTGGCAAAGAATGCACACATGAGAACGGTAACGAGTTCAGTCGGGCGTTTTCATCACTTTTATATCTTAAACGGGGCTGTTCTTAATGAGCCAGATTCATGGAGTGGGATCATCATTGTGTCTTTTATATGATCCATCTTGTTCAATTGAAGACTGTAACAGACAAATTCATCTCCGGTAATGAAGACACTTAACAATGTTTTCCTGCCGTTGAAGTGCCCCAAGAACAGCTCGGAAAAATACTGCTTGTCTGGTAACTTATCTAATTGCCACGGGGCATCACCTCTGCATTAGATTTCCTTTATTAGTTTTCCGAGCCCAAACGAGGCTCATTAGCTGGCCCGCTCTAATTAGAGGACATATATCAGAGCACTCTAGGGTTTCTTTCGCTGCGTGCTGGGAAAGATGAGCTGCCATTAATCAATTTTGGCCTCCTGTTTAATGTTCTGGACAGTGGAAACAAACGAAATGCTGATTGAGTCAGTGATGCATAAATGAAGTGTGCTCAGTGAACAGAAAAAAAGAAATGATAAGCAGTCGTGCTTAGCAGATATGTTTTTGTGAAAAAGTTCTGTAAACTGACATGAAGTTAGGCAGGAACATCTCTCTTTCAAAAAGAAAAAATAATAATATGTGCCATACTTTTTTAGAGTTTAGTGAAATTATTTTCTGCTTTAACTTTTGTCACACTTTTTTTTCCCCCAAATTATCAGTTTTTTTGTTTTAATATTAGACAAAGTTAACCTAAGTAAATACAGAAAGCAGTTTGTTAGTTAATTATTAAAGGCAAAAACTATCCAAACCAACTTGGAACTACGTGAAAAAGTAATCACTTCCCTTGTGCAATTATGATTGAGGTGTGACTAACCACATGTTTTTGTCCAACTGAGTTTTGAGAAGATAGACATGAAGTTCTGCTTTCAAAATAAAAATGTAAGCAAAAGGTTTAGAGAACAAAAGATATGAAATCCTGTTTTCAGACTGAACATGTGTGCTCTTGAATTATAGAAGAAAATTTTCTCCATTCCTCCAAATTACCCCAAATGACCCCTTACTGGTGGTAAGCTTCTACAATAATGAATGGATGGTTGTAAAAATTAAGGTAGAAATTTCTGGTCGCAATTTCAAGATATGTTTGGTACAAAAAAGCAACTTTGCACATCACCATTCTGCTAGGAGATTAGCACAGCTATGTAATAGAATAAGCACTTTATATGATATGAACTTTCACCTAACTTTTTTTTTTTTCCATCAAAACTTTGTGACAAAAAAGCTTTGTTTCTGCCAGTGACTTGCTGTATTTCCACAGAAGTGTTGAATCTCAGTATCAGTGGTCAGTAACGCTGTATGACTTTGATAGAGAGCCCTCTAAGCTTTCGTAGAACCTCTAATGTACTGAAGCTATTGAACAGTCAAGGCAAGAGGGGGTGTATTGACTTTGATCTGAATTGAGCGACTTTCATGGTCAATTTTACACGCATTGCTAGCTCTACGCATCAGTTCACCCCAAGCCTTTCAGCTGCAAGGAAATTAGATTCCTTCTTCACTCGAGGATCCAGTGCAGGGTGAGGACCAGTTACACTCTCCCTCATTCTCACGCACCATGATATGGTCTCCGGAAGACACCCCCCATGCCCCTCTGCACACACAATATTAGACATTTGACTTTGTGTGACAATATATTTGAAGACCTTCCTTTCAGATATCCTGCCACAGTACCCAGCCCTGAAACGTTCATCTTCACCTAAAAAGTAAAACAAGAAAAGCATTAATTACATTACATATCCACAAGGCTGTTTAACACAAGAATGACTGCTATTGCTATAATCCATAGGACAGTAGATAGTTGGATGGGTGTAAAGTCTTGTTGCAATGTGTGTAATTGTTTGGCATCTTCTTCCAACAGGACACACACATTGTCTCACTTTCAGGCCCTGCAGTTTCAAACTTTCTGCAACATAAAAAGAGCAAAACGCTCCCAAATGCATAGCGCCACAGCGTGCCTCATCTGCTCCACTGACAGTGTTTAGTTCCAGTTAAAAAGGGCTACACTTTCATTTTTGCAGCTTTTCCAGGGGCTGTGCGATGCGCAGCATTTCTCCCTGAGATTGTCTTGCTAAACAGCTTTGGCAAGAGAGACTCAGTCGACGTGGTATGGGGCAGGAGGGGGGCTGCAGGGAGAAAATTAATTAAAAATGCAAGAGAACATCATCAGACTCTTTCCACAAAGCGGGCCCTCTCTCATTGTCTTCTGCTATGTGCCATATGAAGTGCTTTTTCCAATACATCACAGCTGCTTCCTTTTGTTACCAGCTGACCACGCTCATTGTCTTCTGCTCTGCCTGACACTATATGTAGCATATCGACAATGTCACCATATTTTTATTATTTTTTTTTCCAAGGCTGTCAAAGAGCTTTATTGTACTCTTCTGGCAAACACTGAGCTCCTGAGTGGATTACTCAATCCTTACCCCCACAGGAATGGCGAATGCTAAAGTCTCCATATGCATCAGGATGAGCTTCTTTTCTGTTTTCTTCCCAAACTTAAACTGAGGCCCCGAGGGAAAACCTGGCTTTGACTACCTTGTCTCATTTTCATAGGGCACCTTGTCTTTCTGTAACAATGAAAGAAAAATGGTGTTAGGTCAAAAAGATTTTCCACTGCATCTCTAATGTTCTGAAATTATCATAGATTCCACTAGAAATCATACGAACACCGAGGCTAAGTTATAATTATATATTCTTTTATAAAAAGAATGACCAATTAGCAATGTATAATTAGTGAGACGCTTCATTCCTTTTCAATTGTTTATTTATTTCTGTTGATCATGCAGAACTAGAAGGCAGAAAAATGTTTTTTGTAAAACCAATCACCATAGCTGAGCTACGTTCAGGACATGAATGAAAACTGAATGAAAAACTGAATGTTTTTTTTTATTTTTATCTCTGTGAGCAACACTGGACCCACGTATCAACAAGAAGCAAAGTAGCAGCAGTTTTTCTTTCCTTTGCAGTGAGTGGTGTTGTGTTTCAAAGTGTCTTTATGTCTCTTCATTAGTTCATGCCCATTTTTTTACCCCAATAACAGTGAAGTAAAAAGGAAAAAAAATCCTGTAGTATATAACCCAGACATTAGTAGATTTCTGCTTTTGATTTTTTTTTCCATTTGATAAATTATGGATATAAATAACGCAAAACATTTTTCATTGCCATGTATAATTTCATCCACTTGCACACTATTCTTTCCAGATTTTAAATCACACACTATTTCCACAGATTTGTCTTCTGCTTGGTGTTTGGTGAGTTTGCTCTCCTGATAAGATATAAGGGATGATAAACTATGACCAAGCCAAATAAGATGCGGGATCTTCCCGCATGTTGATAATCACAGTCAAGGCAAGGCAACGCTATTTGTATAGCACCTTTCAGCCAAAGACAATTCAAAGTGCTTGTACAAGAAAGTTAAAAACAGCATACAACAAGAAGATAGCAATTAAAAATAATAATAAAAATAATAACAATAATAATAACAACAAATAATAAAAGATCAGGCAGATTAAGACTAGTCATTTCACATTAATCAATCTGTAAAATACAGAAAGTTACTTGAAATCATCCCTAAAAGACGTCCGGTCAGTACAGAATATCCTGTGGGATACGGAAAACGTTTCTAATTTTTCCCTTTTATCTTTTTTGATATTACAATCATATGGATATTGTATCGATCAGAACACACAGTCCTACTAGATAAAGAATGTATTGAAGTCTTAGATTGTCGAATCTGTTTGTATTTATTTCCTGCAGACCACACAAACGTGCTCAGATAATTTCTTATTCTTTCTTCTTCCTGTTTTTTCCCTTTGTTCTTATAACACAAAAACATAACCATGACCTTTCTCTTCCTGCCAGACTAATAAAAAAGCAGGCGGATAATCTTTTATTTATTTCTTTGCATCTCATTTATGGTAGTTGCGCGAGTGGCTCATCTTGAGACGGATCCCCCGAGGGACGCGTCTTCATCCAACTGTCAATAACCTGCAGATCGGAGCGATGAGTGACGGTGACCTAGAAATCTTTAAGAAGTTTCATGATTATGATGTTTGACAGATCAAGCACAGCCACGTGGAATGATTGAATTTATCTGCCTGAGAGCGGAGATTACATGAAGCAATTCCTCCAACAGTTCTGCCACAGTGTGCGCAACAAAGCCGGCAGTTCTTGGGGTCAGTGAGGGACGCAGCATGTCAACCAGTAACAGTCAAAGTAACTGGACTGGGATCAATGGCAGAACTTCAGGGTGACACCTGCTGCTGAATTTTCAGACAGCTACTTTTTATTGAAAACTATCTTAAGAGCAGCGCGCATTCAAAGCAATTATACTAGAAGTATAGATGGCACACCGCCCTGCATGTTTTAGATGTTTCCCTGCTTTAATACTCCTGATTCAGGTGATTACACTTCAGCCAAACACCTGTTTAATCCGCCAACAACGGAAATCAGCTGAAAACAAAAACGAAAAACCTAAGACAGTGTGCCTCGACGACCAGGTTTCCTTCTTCTTTTGTTTGTTTCACTTTTCTTAAGTCAAGTTTGGTGTTTGAGCTCAGAGAATGTCAAAAAGAAAAATAAATATGTTACACCATAATATTCCTACTTTTTTCTGTTTTTTGATGCTTTTAGCTAATTTCTAAAAGTTGAAGTTGTCTTGCAAAAGACCCCAGAAGCATTCTTTAAGTAACTCTACAACCAAGAGTAACAACAACAAAAAAAAAATCCATATGAAATAACTACGTAGTTTCAATCAGAAGAGGTTCAAGCATATTTTAATTATGATGTAATTTGTAATATATGTGTACACATGTACTAAACTTTTATGTTAACGTTTCATTTCTGTGGCCTTCTGAGGTCTAGAGGGCCAGTAAAATAGCTTTGGTGGCTCAGATTTGGCCTGCAGGTTTGACAGATGGTTTGAGGGGAAAAGCATTTTCCAGTGTGATTCGCATCTAAAAGATAAAATCATGATGAAAAAAACACCCTTAAATTTAACAAAGGATAGTACTGCACCTTTCAGTTAATATACTAATGTGTAAAGTGAGGCCAGAGGAAGGCTTGTTTTCTTTTTTTTTTTTTAGTGAAGCTGCCTTGCTGTTTCTCTTACTGAAGCCTTGAATTTCATCCCTGCAAATGTGATTAAGAACAAGCTCGGTCCTGACCCCCTAGATTAACTTTTAATATTTCATCAACTCTGGTGAAAGATGTGGAGGGCAGTATGGGGAAGGATCAGCGCGCGATGTGTCTCTCATTGAAGACTGAGCCTCTGGTCATGCAGCGTCATTTGCTGTGCTCTCTTTGTTGTCAATATCCAAAAGCCAGCATTCGAAAATAGACCACATAACCATGGAGAAACAGACTAAGAGGCTGGCTGTTACAGTACTCTAAGTCTAATCCTGATGAGTTTTCCTTTCCTTTTTTCTCGCGTATGTAAGCCACACAGATCACAAAAAAAAAATAAAAATCAGAGACTTCATTGCTAGGCAACTAGTCTCTGCACAGAGATGGGGAGGGTGTTCTGTGTTTACTGTCAGAGATCTGTTGCTAGTGGGAGTGCAGCCTCTCCAAAAGAGAGCAGATACAGCAGATACCAGTCATCTGCGCTGACTTTAAAACAATTCCAAGTAATCGCCGTATCCCACAGGAACACGCATGGCTTGCTCGCATTAGAACGCCGTCGTAGCTCATATTGTTTAGCAGCCGCTCCAAAATTGTGGCGTATTAAAGTTTCACGGTGAGAAGGGGCCTCTGGATTAAGCGCGCTGTAAATTTACAGGGAGAGGAAGGAGAGGAAGCTCTCTGGAGAATGGGGAATGATGAGGTAATCATTCACCCTGATCTGAATTAATAAGGCCTCATTAGGCAGTCAGAGACACACTGCAGCCTTGAAAGGATCTAGCCATCATCTCCTCTGTGCAGTTTTGGCTCTCGCAGCCCACTGGTGCACAGTGTCTTCATTAGAGAGCTCCATGCCTCCATCCTGCTTGTGCTGATCTGAGATGTATGGGAATCGTATAGTGAGCCGACTGCAGGAAACGCTTTGACTAAAACGCTCCCGCTTTGGCAGAAAATCAAAAAACTGTCGTCTTTTTAGAGGGCTGAGGATGTAGGAACAGTATAGACCAACTGTAATTTCTCCAGATTAAATTCTTTTTTGGGCAAAGGGGTATATTCACTCGCCATATTAAATTTGGGCATTTCAGACATTCATTTTCTAGAGCATTTTCCCAACCCTGCTCCTCAGAGCACACTGCCCTGCATGTTTCGGTGTTTCCTTGTGTCAGCCCAGACAGGTGTTTGCTGAACTGCAATCAGCATATCAAACATATTAAACATATTAAACCACACTTTGAACCGGAATATTTTTTTCACCATGTGTAAATTACAGTAAATCTGATAGCCCTTAAAAGAGGACAAATGTAAGAAGAAACCAGTGTGCTTTCACTTACTCTTTCTTGTATTGAGTGTAGAGAAGAGCGCACTAGTCCCCCTAGTGGACTGTTTTGATTATGGCGCCATCGCACCCCTCTACATTCCTTGCACACCCCGAAACAAACTATGCAGATAATCAAAACAATTAGATCTAATATTAACAAAATCGACTGGGTATTATACTTTGCAACAAATCCACCCTAAATACAAATTAGGGTTATGTAGTTATTGTTTTTCTTTTAAAAAAAAAAAATCTGTATTCCCAGTTTTAATGCATCAATAAAAGCCTGACATTATGAGAACATTTATACCCACAATGACTGCATTTAAACCTTTAAATCTAAAACAAGTGGTGTTTTCTGGGTCATAGTGGGAAAACCTGAAAGAAAAATTGCCTTGACTGTCTTTTGCTTCAGCTGTCACGAGACCTTCTGGCTGTGCATCACCGCGAAGTGAAACTAAACCTGTGGACGGCCCAATAGAAAATGAAATAGGAGACTGATTAAATGGCCAAAGTCTTCCCCACAATCTAAACTTCATTCCCCAGAATGAAGCTGTTGCATCAGACCCAGAGCTTTTGTCTTCCTGCCAGTCTGTTTTGAAATTCAATAGATTGTAGCAGCAGATCTCAGAGGATGACGGAGAGAATTGTTTTATGGAGTGGAAGCCTGTGGTTTTTAGTTTTATTCCCAGGGAGCGCTTGCCCAGGCAGACTGAAGGGCACTTCGGTTCAGAAAGCACCCCACCTTACCTCAGTATGATTGGATTTGACAGGTAACCAGGAAAATAAAAAACAGAACAGGAATACAACAGACACAGCACTGAAATTACTGGCATGTAAACCTTTGCTCTCACTTTTTCTCTTGACCTGCTCCACATGCCATAGTATGTAGAACAAGAGTAAAAAAATATAAAAAATTATATATATATATATATACTCTCATTTATGGTTTCAACAGTTCACTAATTTCTGTTTATTTTAGTGGATCTTAATACTAAAGACAAAAAATGAAGTCAAACAAAGAGATCAAACTAAAAAGTAAAAGAAATTCTACCATTCTGTTTAAGCTTTTGCTACAGAACGAAAGAAACTTTTGGGGTAAATTATTGACGACTTAGTCATTAACCCAGTTCTGCTATTTAGACAGAATTAGCTACAACTAAGAATAAAGTTAGAAATCAGGGCCAGACACTTGGAGAGATGACTGACATGAGCCCATTGTGCTCACGCCTAAAGTTTCTGCTTGATCTACCTCGACTATAAACAAAATTTAACTAACAATATCAACTCGTCTCCAGTGGAGCCACCAAAACACTGTTTTTCCACACAGTAACAGACTGTAAGTGTGTGGATCTTTGCAGATCTGCTCCTTTGAAGCTAAGTCGGTATTCTCAGAGGACGGGTCATTTATAGGACAGAGACGGCTTGTCTGTTAGGAGACACTTTGCACTGCTGCAAAAGATAGAAAAAGGTAATTGTTGAGGAACCTTACCTTTGCCACAGCAGCTTAACATTTTTGCTTATTTGTGTTGCCGAGCATATGATATACTAGTAAAGTTGCTTTGCCTGTAGACAACCCTCTTGGTGAGTTCACTGAAAGTGAAATACACGATAGGAGTGGTGGAAGTTAAACAGGTAGACTCACAGAGCCATATGCTGTATATGTAGATGTTATAAATATTTGGTCTCATTTACAATTGTATAAATAACATATTCCTCAAAGTATGGTTTTATCTATCCAGTATTTAGTAATAATAACTTAGCTTTTTAATAACATAGCTTAGTAATCAGTAACAGACTCCCACCGTAGCGGGACACTGTTAAAGCAGCTTGACTGGGCGAGTACCAAGAGCCTGACGCGAAGCACTCACATTTTAATATTGTTTCTAATCTGAATTTATGGAACATTTTCTTTTGAGAAAAATATGCTTCTGGATTTCCTCATCGGGCATTAAAGCATCCAAAATAGCCCAAACAAGCAATAATGAATAAATCAGAAGATGTAATAATCAATTAAAGAAAAATAAACTTTTTTTTAAGATCATTTTACATAAAATCTCACTGACACAAGTCTTGTTTAGACCACGGGAGTAGAAGTTTAGTGTCTTTTATTAACAACAACTTAAACTCTCTCTGGAAACTGAACTAAACTTACCTTTCAGTCCTGTGCAACTAATGTTAGGCTCCAGACACACAATTTTCTGTCTTGCCATCTGGTGTTGGAAGATTAAGAGCATGTGTTTGGTGAGTGTGGGCATAAGTAAGGAACTTGAAAAATTTTATGCAGTGCCGAGCCTTTGAAAGTATGGATATAGTTTTTGATCTGCTCCCATTTCAAATAGCGCATGTGGACTGGGATGACCAGTGTGGGATTCGCAGGCTGTGTCAGGCTGAGGTTCAGTGCTTTTGTCGTGACACCTCCTTCTTGTTGTTGTCATTTTTTCATTAGTCCAACAAAAAGCAGATACTGGTAGCGTGATGAAGTTAAAATCACTACTAGGAAAATTGGAAGCTCTTCATTAAGCCTGACCTGAAACTGCAGTGTGGCTGCAACATGCCAGAAAAAAAACAAAACAACAACAACAAAAAAAAAACACACACACACACACACAAGCAACAAGAGTCTGCATTATTTGGTACATTTATGTCATTAAATTTAGTTTCAAACATAGATCATACATAGCTTCTAGTTGTGATTATGTTAGCATTTTAATAATAAAATTGCAGGGAAAAACATTGTTGCTGGCTTGTGTGACTAACATTAATTAGCCTGGTCACTGAGCACAACGATTAGAAATCCCACTGGTTTTCCAACTGGAACACTTAAGCTGTGTGTGACATCATTACTAGATCATAGTTTTGATTTTTTGAGGTTAATGGACCACAGTAAAGCCCTTTAGGGCTTAAAATTCAGCTTCTTTTTTGTGTGTCAAACATCAAATTTATAATAGACGCGCCAACTTTTCTGAGTCTCCTCTTTCTCTGCCCATTCATGACCTCATGAATGGGCATCTCTATCCATCACTAATGTAAATCTCAGCATGCCTGGCCTCTGATACGTCATACAAAGCCGAGATGAACTGGTAATGTTCAATGTCCCTTTCAAGGTTTCAACTGTAGAAAAAGTAAATCTATCCTCATCCATGTCTTTAAATAGGCCTGGTTAAGTATGCGTGGTGCCCCCGCAGCAATGACATTAGCACTGAAATGTCAAAGGAAGGCAGGGCAGGTGGACGTGCAGTGATACAGACCCATTAGTCAGACCTCTCTCTCTCGAGAATGTTCACTTAAACATTGAGCAGCCTATGTGACAACAACATGAACCTCTGTTACAGAGCTCATGTGATGACACAACGCCCCTGGCTGTACGTCAGGATGTGGGCAAACAACAGGCCCCGTCGGTTTCCGCAATTTGCCCTAATGGTACTACATACCACCTTCATTGAAACAGTCACTTTGATTTACCCAGTATGCAGGGCAGTAGGGAGGATATTGAGAATCCAGCGGATAGGTGTCGTGTACTAACTGTGATAAATAATCCAGAGGGTGTGTCTAACAGATTAATGGCTTTTTGCTTGAGTGCTAGCCCTCCTGTGTCGACTGTGTGGGCTGGAAAAGGCTGCTGTGACGCCGTCCTGCTCTGTACAATGTTTATTCTCACCGCCCGCAGCTTTAAATGCTCAGCTGCCTGCTTTTCCGCTTCCTTCCCTGAAGCCGCTCAAGAACATGCAAAAAGTCTGACCCACCATCACAGCACATAGGTGATTGACAGCTTCACAGGTTGGTTTTCACAGGCTTTGGAAGCTATTCTGTTTAGCAATGGTTTCAGTTCTGCTGTTCTGACATGTCCTCTTCCCCTCAGTCAAGGGCATTAAAGTGCAGGAGTTGCTTCAATTTCCCATTATTTAAGATCTTTTTTAGTACTGAAGCTGTTCTTGCAATTGCAGAATGGGATTCATCCAGTTATAAATCTTGAAAGCGATTTCAACATTCATAAAAATTTAAAAAGGTAAATATTAATCTACCAACTTGATACTGTGTTCTGTGTCTTATTGTATTGTAATTGTAATGTTGTGTTTGGTGACTACCTCGGATGTTCTTGTGTCTTTTCCTTCTGTAGTTCTTGGTGAAGCGCCACCACAATCGGGAGGGTCAACAGGTTTTGGTTCTTTTGACACGACGCGGCGTGAAAGCAAACCGCTCCGGCTGAAAAAAGGTGTGACAAATGCTGCATTTTGCTCCTCAATCAAACTGAATCAATTGGACTATCAGGTGTGAAAGCATCCAAGAAATAGAGATTTGATCCTTAAACACTTGAATTATAGAACCAACAAATAAATGATGTTTTACCCTGACTAATTCTTTAGCATTTTTGATCAGAAGCTGCACTAAGCAAGCACTTGGTTGCCCAGCCCACATAACACTGAGCTTCTTTAGCTGAAGGCATACACAAAAGCTTAGTTATACTCCCCCTCAGGTGGGCAAAGTCAGTCAAAGTCCCTAAAATCCTCTTAGATGTGGGAAAAGGTAAAACACTGTTCATACCAGTTTGGTAATCTCCTCTTTCTGTCCGCAAATCGGGTGTGCCTCCTCGACACAGTGTGAGTGCCAGCTCTTTTGTGAATGCGCAAGCGAAAAGAAATAGAATACTAAGTTCAGTCAGGAAGCAACAGAGGTAAAAAAAAAAAAAAAGAAGTGTTTTTCTCATTATTGGCACTCATGCACCCTCCTCATAATGTTGCCATGGACAGCGCCCCATAACTAAAAGTCTGTGGTGAGATGAGCAGGTCGTCTTCTGCTGGTCCTCCGTGTTTTCTCAAGTTCAAAGTCATCACAGCTGAATTTTTTTAGCTTGTTATACTTCCTTCTTGGACAAGCTTTGCACAGACTCTGGCTATATTTTCCAACATGAGTTGGGACTTGCCCACGCTACCAAAAGTATTAGCATGACTGCGCTGAAATAGCCTGCAAACTGGCCTGATCACAACACTGTCGACAAGCAGTGGAGCATTGTCAAGAGGAATATGACGGACATCAGAGCCAACCAAAAAGACAACCGTGAAGCAAACTGGATTTTTTCAACACCTCGGCAGATCTAGAAGTGAGAGTGACCTCGCGTTTCGAAATGCTTGGGTTTAAGGCAAATAAATGATACAAAGCATGCCAGCAAACTCACTTCCGAATCACTCAAAAACTATAGTTATATATTTATTTATTTAGCTTTTCTTAAGAAAAACAAAACAAAAATAAATAAAACAATGCTGCAAAGAAGAGGACCAGAATCTCTCGTGAGTGAAATGCAGCTGCTGCCATCGAGGCGACACGTCTAGTCGGTAGGTCTAATTACTTTTTCCACACAGAGCACAGCTGATTGTAATGCTTTTGTATTCACTCAGGTTGTAAGTAATCAAAAAAGTTGGACTGCTTTGAATAATAAAGCTAATCTTGAATGCCTTCAGGCCAAATAAGCAAAGGTATATTTATTTCTTTGATTGTCCTATTAATATTTAAGTGTTTCTACTCTCTAATCCAAATATTCACAATCAAATTCACTGAGCGAGTCTCCTTAGCTAATAACACATCCTGCCTTCTATCCCCGTTCTCATTCTTGTTTCGATTAATGGTGAGATGATGTTCAGTGAACCAGCATATTGAAATTCTCCTCGTCATTAATTACTGTGCAGCGCAGAGAGACATCTGAACTGGAGTCATAGTTTAATAAGTGATTGTTGGTTTGCCTGTTGTAAAACATATTTATTTTGGGATGACAACTCCTTGATGAGAGCATGTTGTGTTGATATGGGAGAGCCTGACCTTGTTCAAAGCTCATGGGGACAGAGGTTATTTCCCTCATTTGTCCTCTAATCAAATAACCATATGTGTTAACATTAAACATTGACTGTTTATGACTGGACAGTCTAAGTAGCTTGAAAGGAGAACTACCACAGAGGAGAGCTACAATCAGTTGCAGAAACAAAAAAGGAAAATTGGATTATTTATTTTTTTTTATTTCACCAAAATCACAGAATTAGTCGTCCTATTCTGAAGCCAGTGAAATCTGGAATTAAAATTTCTACTCAATCATCTGTGAACAAGCTGTTAATTTCTATGGTGAAAATGGCTATTTCACTGCACAATCTGGTATTTTAGTCTTGCTGCAGGAGTGATGAAAATAAACATTGAAATGTACATGCATCAAACCCTCGTCCCAAATAAATTTGGTGGGTTCATTCTCTTGACCTTTTCAATTGTGTTTATTCTCAAGTTATACGTTCTGAGGACTTTATGTTCACAAACAAATGCTCAGCCAATCATCACAGTCCATCACAGTAATGAAGCAGAAGCATGTCACAGATTGAGTACTGGTGCGATAAATACGATAAATGGCATTTTTTAGGTAAAACCCATCTGGAATAAGAAAGGACGACAAGCAATCTTTTAACAAAGGCTGTCAAGGAAGCCATGTTGCTCTGTAGGGAAGCCTTTTTAATATGCAAAGCTCATGTAAACACATGATCGGTCACTTTTCACTTCAGCAAGAGAAATCACCATAAGAAGTGGCTGCTTTTGCATCTGCTGGAGCCTCTCTTGCTCCATTATGGCTTTGATTTGTGGAAATGAGACAGACTTCAGATTTCAGTTATGGCCTGGCAGCGATATTATTTATTCCCCTTATTTAATTCCCAGCCACCCACACACTGTGAAAAGGATAAGACCCACACATTTTAAGCACAAGTGGATACATAAAAAACCCTGAACTGTAAAAATTTGCCAGTGTTCTGTGAAAGACGGAGGACTCACTCAATTTTTAAGCAGAAATGTTTTTCCATGATATCTAAGGGTCTCGTTTAAATGTGTCACACTCTGCCTCTTTATTTTGACTCAGTCATGGCTGCAAACTTCAGCTAAGAAACACACCCAGTTGCTCATTAATTATTAAGTGATCAGGCATGTCGCTACAGCTTTTAGATAAATGGGGCATGAGTGAGCCCCTCTACCTGCTTTCCAGCTTTGAAATCACTTTTTTGCAACAAAAAGAAAGAAAGAAAGAAAAAACGTTTAAGAAATCTCCAGCAATTTAAACACATCAATGCGCCCTGTAAAACAACTCCCTCCAGGCTTGGTGAGTATTTAGTTTTTTGAACTCAAGGGAGGGAACGTCACCACAATTACAAAACACAACAAGTAAGTCTTTAATTTAGTTAATGCTGTTTACAAAAAGGATGGCTTGTTTGTTTTAAAGGGGCAGTGTTCATTCAAATCAACGTTTTTGATTACAATGTTAAAATTAAAAACATACCATGTCCATGTTGTTTTGATTCTATTGAACATGGTTAAGAAATCCCTTAATCTTCCGTGGCAACCATTCAGCTGTGCACCACACTTAGTGGGACGGAGCACTGCCTCCAAGGACGAAGCTCCTCCTTCCCTCTCACAGGCCTGCCCTACCCAGTAACTCCCCACTCAGCTCCTTCAGACTAGCCAGCAGCTATTACCAAACACCTGGCGGAACTGTGTATCTGCTGAGCTCAATATATGAGCTACTTCTCAGTGCAATTCTAGGAAGAATGTTGTTAAAGGGTTAATAGGGGAGCAATGTCATGATGACTTCCTGGAAGAGTGTCATACAGAGCAGGACTTTCTTAAAGGAAAATCTAGTAAATAAAAAATAATGATATATTGGTAATGACATAACATATTTCTGCTTTATATCAAACATAAGGCAGAAGTTTCAGGAGGACTGATTATGCAGCTATGAAATATTAAACAATAAATTTTAAATTTGACTATGAATCACTTAGTGAGGTGATCGATTTTAATGATCCAATGAAAATGTGCCTCTGGAGAAGTCTTGGTTATATCAGAAGATGCACAAAATCCTGAATGAATGACAGACTTCTTCTTCATAACGTTTAAGTGTCCATCCTGTGAAGCTGAGCAAGAGTCATTCTTGGATCTTAATGCCGTAATGATCACAGGGTGAAATGGATTGTGAAATACAGATGACACAGGCACTGTTAAAAATCCTGCACCACAATTCAGCTGGGAAACTTTCACCTTCACATAACCTGAACCTGAAGAGTCTGACACTGATTTAAAATAAATTATGTACTTGAAAATTCCTCTTTCCTGATGAAACTGCAACATATGTGCGAGTGTCTTTGTAATAGTGACATTCTTATGTTGATAAAGTCAGCCGGCTCACCTGTTTTCTCTAAGGACTGGGTAATAACATAAGGATTCAACATACGCTGAATCCTAATGTTCTACGCTGTTAACAATTACCCTCAGGGCAAAATCTCAATCTATGCAAAGCAATACCATAATTTCCAGACTAGAAGCTCCTAGTCTTTTCACACTCTCTGAACAATGAGATGCCTCATTTACCAACTGGCTTCAGAAAGCTGGACCACTAAGTGATGCAGAGAACAGCTCAAAAGTGAATTTACCTCAAGACTAAAGTGACACTGAGAGTGAAAACGAAAGAGAGACTGAAGAAGTGCATGTGAGGCTGTTCAATTCTGACATTGAAGCTGATTTTAGTGATTTTAGTGAGCAGGGAAAAAATGAAGATAACGCTCAATGACTATTTTTTAAGACAACAACCTATCAAGTAGGTGTATTAAAGCAACAGGCGCTATTCAGAATAAAGTATCTGTGTGCGTACGTATCTATGTATTCATGTAAATACTTTAATAAGACAAATAAAATCATGAACAGCTGCAGTATAGACAAGTACGTCCTACAAATTAACACTTTCTTTTCTTTTCAAAATTAGTGTATGATATGCATATTTTTCAAGAACCTTGTGGAAGTCTAAGACTTTTGATTCAAGTCATACAGTTTAAAAGGCAATTCCAGCAAACACTGGAAATGTAGGTTAACTCTTGTTATTCTGACATAAAGAAAATATAATCATGTTTAGACATTTGTTTTTGTTTTAAATTCTAATCCATTTGTATAAATTGAACATTGAAGGCATGTAATGCTAGTTCTGTGAGTAAGTCATCTGCTCCCTACCTGACGTCTTTTGTTGGACAACAACAGTTTCACTCCTTCAATAAATCTCCATCATTAAAAGTGTTGAATTGTGAATGTGGGACATCTTTTGATGCAACACAGGCCTCTTTTATCTTCACTAATACTCAATTTCCAAATTGCAGATGGACTCAAATACCTGGGAGTAATTCTTCCAAAAGATCCTAAATTAAACCTTAAATTAAACCAAAGGACGACATCAAAATTTGGTGCAACTTCCCACTTTCCATGAAGGTCACATAAATGCTATTGAAAGGAAAGATTTGATTCCTTTCAGAACCTTTGTATTTTTTGACAATCTAATTCTTCCAAACTTATTGTCACTATTATATTACCTTTAATACAAATCAGTGGAGAATATGGTGAGGTAGGCCTTCCTTGCTTTTCACTTTACTAAACAGGGCTCTGGTTTACTGGAGGATTGTATAAGAGACCCGAGTCTGCTATAGAAAAAAAAGACATCTCTAATACAACTTCTTTTGGCCTCATTCAGACTTTGTGCAAATACAAACAGCAAATAGAATAATTTTGAATTATCAGAATCTGGCAGCAAGTTTGGAAGATTTGTGAACTGCCAGATGTACCCGATCATGTTCCGATCCAATTGAACCCACTTCTTCCATTCATCTTTCTCATGACGCTTTTGGAAACTGGATACCAAGGGCAACAACTCTCTGAAAGATGTGTATTTTAATCTACAATTTGCCTCATTTGCTCAGTTCCATTAAACGTTTTCTGTTCCATCCACACACGTCTTCAGATATCCAGTGATGGAAGCTATGTTCGGCAGAACTTAAAAGACTTTGAACATCTTTGAGAATATACTTTTCTTGTGCTCGACCAACTCAAAAAAGATGCTTACTAATTTAGAGTTTTGTGATTTAAGTTATTCTCTGGCACAAACTCAGGTTAAGATAGCCTGGGAGAGGAAATGTACTGCCCATATTGATGATACTATTTGGGAGGAGAGCCTGCTTTGTGAATAAGAGACACTAATTAATCAAATTCAAGGTAATACACAGACATTATTCAGAAACTACATTACACAAAGCCTGACCCCAGTGTTGCTTTCTTTGGATTTGCTTTGTCTCTTTGTAAATGTAGCTCTTCAATACCCTTTTATGCATGGGGTGATTATCGGTAGAAAGCTGATCTTAAGGTTGTGGGAAGCAGGAGTTTTGCCTACTTTCAAGGACAGCCGCTCTGAATTAACTGGGCCACTGCACATGGAGACACTCTGATTTTATATGCTTGACAAATTCAAGTCCTTTCCAAACATCTTGCATTCTCACCTATGAATTGCAAAGTGAGTTGTTACATTTTATTGGCATATTTCTTCTTTTGCCAATAGTGGCATTCTTCTTGTCTGCATTGAAGAATGCCACTTGTTGGCTCTGGTGTCTTTCATCTTCCTCTTAACGACACTCCAAAATTACTCGGTGGAAGAGAAAACATATTTTGATTTGCAAAGAAGACTTCATAGAAAGAAGCAAAAAAATCATTATTTATAGAGCACATTTTCAGCAACAAAGCAATGCAAAGTACTTTACAAGATTTAAAAGGAAGTAATAAAATAACAAACCTAAAGAAAGAGGAAAAAGCTTATAATGTTGATCCAAAGTAAATAAACTGGATACTCCTATTCAGTGTTGGTAGATAAGTTTAATTAAGTATCCTCTGGTCTAATTCCTTTTCTGGTTTGGAAGAATAAGAGTCTAAAAATTAGTTGCTAAGGTAATTTATCTGGGTTCCAAGTTCTAATCCCTGTTCTGGGTTGCCAGATAAGTGTAATTAAGTAAGAAAGTATCCTCTGGACTTATGGCATGCCAGTGTCAGGACTTTCTAAGCGTGCTCTATATTTAGAAAATTTAGAGCACACTAAACTTTAAGTAATGAGTACTCCACAGTTTCTAAGTAATAATAAAAACTTTGTGTTCCTGTTCTGAGAGAATTTTTTCTGGATTCTAAATTTTTTCTAATTCCTTTTCTGGGGTGCGATGATCGCAGTCTATCTGCATCTGAATGGTGAGTTCTCTACAGTTTATAAAATATAAGCTAAAGAGTGACTAAGGATGGCAGAGCACTCTCTTTAGGCTGCAGTTGTCTCTGTTGCTTTTGTCGCTTTTTCTACCCGACTTTCTACTTCCACTCAGCTTTCCATTAATATTCTTGGATGCATGGCTCTGTGCTGTCAGCTGCTTTAACGATGATATTTGTGGCTTAACCTCCCTGTCTGCCGGACGGTCGTCCAGTCAGCAGTCTTTACAATGATTGTCTTGCCCAAACAAAGCTTTTCTGTATAAAGTCAATTATTTGCTATTAGTCTTATATAAGACTAAGTTTTTCTCAATAATTGAATTTGTGTTGTCATTTACCATTATCATCCAAATTTAAGGATGCAAACAATTACATCACTCTGATTTGATGTATTTGCTTAACATTTTGAACCAAATTGCTTAAATCCTGCAAACAAACGTATTAATGTTCTTATTCTAATTTAATGAGAAACAGAAAATTTCACCAGAAGAAACTTGAACTGGTGGCTGATGCTTTTTTGTTTGTTTTTTCTTCACCTGTCTGATCGTTACGCTACCTCACATGGAAATGCTAAGAATTTCAATATTTCTGAAGTTTCTATTTATGGCTTCATGAGAGCAAAGAATAATCATCTCCAGTTTCCACAACTGATACAACAGAACCAAAAGTAATGAAGAGAGCTCTATAATATTTGAATTAGGAAACTTTTTTTTTTCTCTCTTATTTTATTTTCGCTGTAGCCTCAGGGTCTACTGTCATGAAACCCCACATGGATGGGAGAAATTAATGTCCAGAGGGGAAAAAAGCTGTTTTGTTTCAATGACATAAATGAGAAGAAGGGGAAAATACAATTATGCCCCGAAAGAAGATTTCAATCACTGACTGAATGAGAAGAAATTAGGGATTAAAAACTGAATTATAAATGGTGTTTCTGAAAAAACCCAGTGGATTCTTGAATGACATCTTGGTTGGCGTCTAAAAGAGCTCTCCTTATTTAAACCCATATCATAAACTTGAATGTGTTTTTGAATAATTATGTTTAACTATTACCCTCTTGTGCGTCAGCTAACAAAAACCCTCCACTCTGGGTGAAGTGATTTACTCAATTCTTTATGAGCACTGGGAGGGAATGCAGACTGCTGGAAACTATGGCCTTATGATAAATGGAATAAGCTGAATGCATTTCCATTTAGAAGAGACAGATTCAAGCAGACAATTCAATAACATAAATCCTCCGAGACTTGCTGCGGTGGAAATCGAGCCTCCATTAATAGAGCAGGTTGCCGTCCTTGAAGCAATTCTAAAAAGAAACACAATCGTAATGGCCATACCTGAGCATCACAAAGCGATAAGGAGATGTGGAGTGTGGTGATAGGATGGAAACGTGTTCTTCAAGGTCACACGAGAACATCAAGGAAAACGCCTGAAGAGGGAGTGAAAGGCGAATGTAACTAACCGGACTTGAAAGGCATCCGAGACCACCAAGGTGAACCCCCATGCAGGGACTGGGATATAATTGCTTGTCATTAAAATGTAATCGAAAGCCAAATCGTAAGCATGCATTGTTGATAAGTGAACTGGGTTCATGTGGTCCCGTTTAATGGCTCCTGTGACTCTGATAAAAACGTGTGAAGCTCACAAAGAATTAATTAGCACATTTAGCTTCGGGCCATGTCGGAAACCGAGATGGAAGGAGAAAAATGAGCCATCAAAAAGCTACTTCTTCTGTCTCTGGACAATGTTTATAGGCTTTTCAAAGAAACACATTTAAGCATCAGATCAGCTTAATAAGTGCAGCTTATCACCAGCTGCGCTGCACACAGCGAAAGAGAAAGTCTTTTAACAGGTGAGACCTTGTTGTTTTTGCTTTTTAGCAGAGAGTTCATCAGCTAATAAGGAGCAGAAGTGCATAAATATCAATTAAATTATTATTGTGGTAAAGGAGGTTACACATAGGCTTTTGATCTGCGTATTTGAGGAAAAAACAGACAATTTTCTGCCATCTAATAAATATTTATGTATCTTGTTTGGAAGCCAGCATGCACTGGTTTATGGGTTTGCATCCTGAAGCTATCAGTCAGTCACAATCTCATTACTTTTCAGTAGATAATATTGCTGTCTATTATTTAGATGCAATAATTCTATATATATCCTATAACACCATAGAAGGCTGTTCAAAGAGGTAGTTTGGGAGTCTTTAAGAAGTTCTGGTAAATTATCAAGAATAGTTACTATCTTACCTGCAGCAGAAAATGCTGTACTGCAGCATAAATTCAGATCAACTGACTCTGAGGGGGCAAAATCAAAGTGGACTTCTACAAACCTAAAACCACTTCATTCAAAAGGAAAATAAAACATCAGGGTCCTTTAGTAGACTTGAATGCTCTCTCTGCCTTGGACAAATTCAACAATTCATGTTCCACATTCAGCCAAATAGTCAGAAATGAACACAGAAACTTCTTTTTAATAGATATGGTGCTCCGTTCTTTAAAAAAAACAAAAAGAAACAAAGTTCTTCGAGGAACATAAAATTAATGTGACTGCCCAAAAAGCTCCAGTGTGGGCTCATCATCCCAGAGGACATTTCCACAAACACTCTAAAGCTTTCAATGTGAATCTTGTCAAATTCCAGGCTGACTTTTTATGTTTTTTCATCAACAGTGGAATCCTCCTGGGCTAGTTACAAAATGCAACGGATCAGAAATGGACATACCTCCACAACAACAATCAAACTTAGGCGATTTTGGATGGTTTCTTTAGCGTCCTTTTCTACCACTCACTGTCTGTCGAATTAACCTTGACTTGCATATCTTCTTCTTCTAGAAGACCAGCCACCTTTACCTTCTCCACCTTACTCCTCATGGTACTGGTATGGGATTGTTTATGTTTGTAACGCCTCCAAAGAAGAAGCTGCATTTTAGCTTTTCATGTTTAATTGTTTGGGGAGCTGACATTTCAAGCAATTGGTTTGCAGTTTAGATAAATATCCTCTTTTTGTATTCATTTCTATTATCACACATGTCCTTCCCAAAAGTTTGGACATATCTGAAAAAAAAAAACCCAAAAAAACCTACGTGTTGCAGAGTTTGCTTCTGCCTCTATCTTCAGATGATGATTAACTTGTGATTTTAACATGTGGGTGTTAAACAGTCTATAGATTTTTCTTTTTTCGGTGGTTACTTACACAGAATCAAGGTGAGAGCGGCTGAAGAATCTAAATTTACAATCTCTTTGACAACTACAAACTAAAAATCTTTGCTCTTCAGCATTAGAAAAGTATTGTCGCCTTCTGAAAACAATTATTACCACTGCCATAATGTACTAATACACAAAATATGACCACTCTGTGATTTGAAAGCATATAAAACAGCAAATCACCATCCAGTGAGGTTTTGATTTTTACCTTCATTCTTCACCCAAAGCAGTGGAGTTGACCAAGCAGCAAAATATGCCATTCTAATACACTGTGTTAGTTCAAATCTCTGAAACACAAAGATGTAGCTAAAATATAACATCACAGTGATGGCTTGAAAGAGAACATTTGCATTCATATAATCTTCTTTCTGGGCCCCTCAGACAGCTCTCTCCTTTGCTTTACTTACAAGCTCAGTTGACAATGATATCAAACTACATTGTCATGTCACGTTTTCAGACTGCAGAAGGAAGCTGGGGGAGCATTTGCAGCAAGATCATGCTAGCTGCTTGCAGAAAAACCTCAGGCTGGTAGTTGAACCAAGGACCTCCTTGCTATAGGGCAACAGTGGTTCCAACTATTTCACTGTGCAGCAACGTTTTACAATGGCAAGCTTACACGAGAACGGACTCTACTTAGAAAGCCAGAGTCACACCAACATTTGAGAGTTCGTAATGCCCTAGAGTTTTAAACTTTGATTTTATATGCAGTTGAAGTAAGCCTGGATTCACAGAATGTTCTGGGCTCTGCAATAAAAAAACAAACTAACTGCAACACAAACCCTAAAGCGGCTGAAAACAAGGACGCAGCACGACAGAGGGAAGATTCCTCCACAGTTTGCTTTTTCATCACTCAGGGCTGAGGCAAACATCTGTGGAAAGTATTAAGATCTAAAAGTGATCCAATTATGAGAAAAACACAGCCCTTGGTCAGTCTTCCTCAGCCCTTTTTCTGGTTAGCTCTTGATGACTGTGACTTGTCTCCGTCTTTCTCCCTCCTGCAGACGCGATTGGCTGAGTCTTGTCCAAGGACGGGGTTTTGAAGAGTTACAGCAGCAATAAAAAGCCAAACTGACTGACTCATGTTGTTTATAAAAGATTCTATGCGGCTGTGGGTGTGAGGAGGTGGACCTCTTTGTTTGTGTGTGTGTGTGTGTATTTGCTTAGTGTTTAATCTCTGGCAGCTATTTAACGTAAATATATTCATATTCATATATATCCTTCCAGCCCATAGGGTGCTTTAAGGCTCTTTTCTTGATATAGGTGGTTTGATCTGTAAGGAGGAGGCAATTATATCTGATTGGATTCAGATAAAAGGCTTTGCTAAATGGTTGTGCGCCAGGTTCTGTTCTGTACTGCGGCTTCTTGTTCAGAGCCGTCAACACTGGATTAAAATGACAGCAGTGCGTTAGATTTCAAAGCCATTATATCGATGACAAATATCATGAAAATGTAAAACGTGTTTCAACCATGCAACGACAGCCGCATCTTAGACCTGGATTCATAGAACTGTATACATCAACACTGAATTTCTATAGTAATAATAACAATAACAAAACATAAAAACACAAAGACATTAATAGAGGATTTAGAGGTTCCTAATAGGCGCACCAAACCTACTTTGCTGCTCAACCCACAAGTGCATTTTTCTTACAACTGCATCGCCCATCAAAGGGAAATGAAAATGCTTTCCAAGTTTTATTGCCAAGAGGCTTTGCCACAACAAAGACAAACTAAAACAAATGTTTCTACTTCTTGTGCTGACATTGATTATTAACTTATCTTAAAAGCCAAAACAAATAGATAATTATATGGGTGTTTTTTTTTTCAAAACAACCAAATTACAGATTCCTTCCAGCATTTATAAAGACATTTTCAATGGTAAGGTCCTTCATAACGTATGACTCATGCCATTAGGGGTTGGTATTATGCAAAAAATCTACTTTTTAGAGCTTCTTATCACTGTATAATGTCATTCCCTCAACCTCCCATCTTGTTATTGGTGGGTGGAGGGAGGGAGGATTTTATACATGGAAATTACTTGAGAGTAATTTTGCAGGCCTGTGCAAAATTGCAGCGAAATGTAATCTAAAATGTGGTTTAAGAAGTTTTTATTGTGTTCAAGCTGAAGGACCAAATTGACTAGTGAGTGATAATCCTCAAAGACTTATTATTCTCAGTAAACAAAGTGTTGAGACCCATATTAGTCAAACTAAGATTCAAATGCTGTTTCGATATGAGTTTGGTTCAGTGTCACTGATCTTGTCTCTCTCTGCTACACCTTTACAAAATGTTAAGGCTTTGACTAAAAACAAGTTTTATTGAGTAACTCCACTTAATGAAATTCCTCATAAATATTAATGTAATGCAGGTTCTTAATACAAGTTATGCTTTATTTAAATCATAAGATAAGTTGCTTTGAAACTTTTTTTTTTGTTTTGCTTTTTGTTTTGTTTTTTTCCATGTCCTGAATGGCTGAGAACCTGTAAACAGGGAAGCATAACTTAAACTTAAGGCTCAGCATTTTGTGGTTTTGATGTCTCGACATTGAAGATGATAAGAAGTAAAGGCATACTTTATATTTTTTTCCACTGTCGGCTCTGCAATAGCCCCTCTGCTCTTGGCTCCCTTACAGAGCTGTCAGCTTGTGCTAACGCTCAGCACTCCCTCCAGTTTCAACTCTTCTTATTAAATTAAGAGTTAGAGAGCTAAATATGATTGAAATAGTGGCTGCCTTCAACAGACAAAAAGAGCTAAGTCTATGAAAGCAGTGCAGCCAGTTTTGCTAGTTTAGATTTACAAGGCCTGAGGAGGCAGTTTATCATGATTCGGCCAAAGAAATTAAATAAACTGCGGTCTGATTTTTATTGTTAATGTGTTCCGTCCTATTGAGCAGTGAAAGTGAATAAAACGTTTACATGTCTTTTGTTTTAACTATTTACTTACTGGAGGATTTTTTGCTTGTGCCGTTCAGAGCCGTTGCTCCTCCTACACGTTGGACTGAACCAATGTTCTAATAACGGTTCTAAAATTTCATTCTTATTTTTGTTTTAGATGTATGACAGATTTATGTTGTTCTTTGTTTCTTTTGCCAATTCATATGGATATTGTTTAAATGCAAATGTTTCCTTTATGAGTTTTTTTGGGGGGAATCCATTCTAGACTTTTCCAAGGTAGGGACAGGGAATAATTTCTACATTTCCATTGATTTCAACTTGGTGTTGTTCTAATCAAAAAGGGATAAATACGTTTCTCATCACTCCTTTGGCTGGACAAAGCTAACACAAGCATATGTCATTTACCCAGAATGCACTGCAGCATGAACAACATGGCGCTGTCAGTGTGACAATATTTTATTAAACTAAACGGCCTACATTACTACTAGTGTTTTATTGTTACGTGTGAAATAAATATTTCTAGAATAAAGTGTATCGCTGCAACTAATTGTGGATCCCTTTAAGTGCTGCCCATTCCAGATGAAACCTTCACCCACAATATGTTGAGCAGGGTGCAAAAGGCCATATGAATCTATTGCAATCAGAAAGCAGCTGATAGAAGACACTTGACTGATGTTATCTAACAGTGGAAAGGCCAGATGTCTGCAACACAAAGAGACACGTGGATGAATAAAAGCAATATGTCTCCTGTTGATCTCGAAAGCTAAAGTAATAAAGTATTTATTACAATACCAACACGATGACCAGTCTAGCACATTTTCCTTACCTATCATCAAACGCACAAATGGAAGAGCAACGTTCGTCCAGCCTGACATTTCTTTGTTTGTGTCGGCCTGCAGTCAAACTGCACGCAGCTTTCACTCGCTGTCTGTCAGCATACCAAACCGGTCCCTCCCTGCAAAGTCAGATACTAATGCTTCCACTGAAAAAGCAATTTCACACCAATTAAAAGCTGCAACAACAGAAGACGCAATCCAGTTTTTCAGAGCAGCCTGCAGCCCCGACAACGTGATGCGAGTTCTATCGTTAGCTAAGTATGATAATCTTAACAGACATGTCATCTTTTTTGTTTCTTTTTAACAAAAATACATAGGGAAAGAGAAGTAGGGGATGCATGTTTTGATATAGAGCCTATTCTTGTAAGTGCAGGTTGAATAAACTTATAATAATAAGAGAAAACATAGATAACTAAATCTGCAAAACACCCGTTTCCACTGAACGTTGCCATGATAGTTAATTATGAGCAAGGAGAAGAGTCAAATACATAAACAAAGACAAAACTGATTTCCAAAACCTGCAACAAAAGTGATTTCTGTAGCTAATGTTCATCAATAGATTCTCAGTTTGCCGCCATGAAAGAAAACAGTAACATTTAGAATACAGACACATATGCAAAGGAAATCAAGAACACAATGAATTTGATGTGCTTAATTTTTATGGAATCTTCTAAAGCTCTTTCATATCTTCATTTAGCTCAACCATTTCATGATAAAAGGTGTCAAATGGTAAATGGACTAAACTTATTTAGTCATTATAACCACTCACTGGAGTCACATTGACCCATTCACTCACACAAACGCTCACCCATTTATACAAGATACGCAGATTGGTAAGCAATTTGGGGTTAAGTGCCTTGCCAATGGGCACATCAACACGTGAACCTACAGCCTTTCAGTCACAAGACTGCAGAGCCACAGCTACCTCACATATTGCTGTCCACATGGTGATGGATGTCAAGGTTTAAAAATTACACCTTGGAAGTGATGTTTAAGTCTTGAATGATTTTTGAAATTGCACATTGGTGAGGTCAAAACTCATGTCTGAATGGTCCCATTGAGGTAGGAGTTGAAAATGGACTTTTCAGACGCTCTCTGCTGCCTCATTTTCCTTACATTTCACAATTACGCACCATTGCATGGTGGTTTGTGACATAAAATGCTTCAAAACTGCCCAAAGGTGGGGGACAGCTGAACAAAACCTTTTCCTACATGTTGCCCCACTGGAGGAATGATTTCAGCATCCTTTATAGGGAACAAGTGAGGCTCATCAACGTCTGATTGGCTTGCAATCCTCTGCTGGTCCAATGGTGTGGCTGCTCTCCTGCAGCCTCCAGACAGCCAATCGGGAAGGTCTGCCCTCACAGCTGACCCTGCATAGTACAAAGGAGCCTGCACTGTATATCTTAGAGTTATGAATAGGAAATGTTGATGTTTATGAGAGGACAGAGCCACATTTGGAAAACAAATCTTGTTGAGAAAGCCGAATTGCGTCAAATGACAAGTGAATCAACTCATTTTGGGGTAGATGGTGGAGTTGTGCTTGCTAAATGAATAATGACAGTATAGTGTGCCATCTGCTGCTGTTAAATGACCAGATGATTTTTAATTATGTCAAAACATTAAAAACCACAAAAGCTGAAGCAGAAAATCTCTGCCTTTTCCACGACTGTTTGGCATGTTTGCTAATCTGCATCTGTCGTTTTCATAGGCATCAATTACACAACAACTAGTTAGGTTTAAAAATCCTCTTATTATGTTTCGCCAGCAGGATAGGCTCTCTTATCAGATCTCTCTTCCTGTTAAACCTGTAACAGGGGATTTTCTCTCTGGGAATTAGATTATTGATGGTTTTCTCATTTGAATAATTTTGCAATAAGAAGAAAATGAATTTTCTCTATCCCTCGCCTGATAGCATTCATGCAGCTAAACTGTATCAATGTTTTTAATAGCTTGCCTGTGGTTGTTGTTGTTGCAGCACTTTGAGCACAGTGCAGGAAACTATTTGAATGTTGTCTGCTTGAAGATAATCTTCTGCTAATAAGCGTATTTGCTTGTCACAATAGTTTTATTCGCTCGTTATGGAATGCATATCTTTGCAAGATGTGCCCCTCTCCCGGGCCAACGTTACTCTAGTACTGCATACTATGCCGTATTAAATGCACAAATAAATAAATAAAAACCTCATAGCTGGAACTCTAACCAGAGCACATTGATCAGTTGGTTTGCTGAAAAGAACATTACCAACCAAACTTCTCTAAAACATATTCGACCAGAGGAAAAAGCATTGAAGACAGTATGTACAAAAACAATAACTAATGATTATGTTGAACTTCACAATTATAGCTTCCAAATTATGATTATGCAGCACTGAATAAAAGAATAATACAATTCGTTTTTCAGATTCTTCTGTAGGTCTTCCGAAATTCCTTCTCCAAAGCTTCTGTAATAACCATTTCTGTCATAATAATAGTTTTAACAAATATGTTAAAAATTGTGTTGTTTTGATGTCATACTGCAGCTTTAAGAAGGCAAAATAATATGAGCTGCTGTTTGGCGCATGCTTCCATAACGCATGCCAATTGCAGCTATGACTGACAGCACATCAACATGAAGTGGGACCATCTGGCTCACTGGGGAAAGCTTTAGCAGCGATCCACTCAGTCCGGGGTTCATAAATATCCCCACATCCTCCTGAAGCCTTTCTCTGTGGGAAACACCTAATCACCTCACGAAGCCACAGATTACAATGACCAGTGAGATCCGTGTTGACAGATCGCCCAACTTCGTTCCAAGATACTCTGCCAGAGCCTCCCTTGGCTCCTTAAGCCACTTCCTGGTTCAGACCACCATAACAATCCCCACCTGACTAACGCACAGCAACAAGCAACCACTGGGGATCAGCAAACCTCCCAGAGGATCTGCAAATGACCACACACTCACCACATAGACGGGCATTTTACAAACAGCAGACTCTGGTGTACTTGGACTTCTTATTCACACACAAATGACATTGTGTCATCATCGCCACCTGCTGCTGTGGCATAGCATGAGAATAGCATTTTTGTTTAGAATCCCACAAACCTTATATACAAAACTTTAAATTATTTCATTCGAAACAAATGTTCTGGAGAAGCAGCGATGGCTTCACAACTCTTTATGCAGGATCACACACTCTTCTTTCTATCAAAGCAGATGGTCGTTACCTTGTTGATTATTTTCTACTTTTTAGACACAACGTACAAAACAAACTGAACGTACCATACAAAGGTAAAGTTTGTACTTTCATCTTGCTCAAAGACGTTTTTACGACAATTTTCTTGAACTTTTCCAAACAACAACAACAGCAAAAACCCTGCTGTAATCAATTATTAATATAACAAGATCCTCGTGTGATGTCTGCAACTTCCCAAATTAGCTTGTCAACTCATCTTGTTAGCTGGGCTCATGTAGAAAAACACTAATTTCCCCTATTAACGTGAGAAAGAGTGCTGGCTTCATCCTGCTGCTCCTGTCTTTGTTTGATTTGTCTGGTAGCAGGTGACATTACTCCAGTGTTTGAGTCTGACGCAGAGTTGTACTGGCTAATTAGATTTTTTTTTTCACCATCCCTTTCCACCCCAAAGCACAGCAACGTTGTTAGCACATTAACAAACTTTTTTTTCCCCTCCCTCAGACATCTATAACTGTCTCTTGGTCTCAGAGCGATAACAAAGAAGAAATCTCTGAAATGAGCAGAAAGTGACTGAAAACTTGAGAAAAGTAATTTTAGGCGCTGTCAGGCTGCTTCGCTGCGAACAGAGGATTTCAAGTCAGCAGAAAGTGAGGGATAACACTTGCAGTGTATTATCGCGACCCCCCACTTTTTGTGAGTTTTCAGTACTGAGCTGCCAGGGGAAACATTGTGTACACAGAAATTTGAGAGAGCGTTTACTTGTATCACTGACAAAGACACGGACGACGGAGTTGTTCATTTAAGAAACACAGGGTCTGCTTGTACTACTGTCAAAGGGGTCAGAAGTTACCACAATGAATGGTTTAACAATATGGAATCTATTGGATTGGTTTGTAGCAACACATCTAAAACAAATAATATCTTGAAAAAGTTCTCATTTGACAGTCAGTGTTGTGAATTTCAAAGTATAAAAATAAACTTTTCTAAGCTTCCTGATTAGAAATGCAACAGGAAAAAACATCAAACTCCCAAATGTGAAGAAACTGAGTTTGAATATGCATATTTTGATGCTTGTTTATCTCCTCAAATGCACTTTCGCACTTTCACATTGCAAACTATTCTGGATTGTTACAAATAATTTTATGGCAATCTAGAAAACTACTGAAGTAATGTCTCCTAGACAAATTACTTAGATAGAAGGCTCTGCCACCTATAATATATTTTTCAGCTACAGCTGTTTCAGATTATTCAACATTGCACAAAGATTACTAGAGAACGACAAAATGTAATTTAAAAAGTTGATGCTCTTTTAATCACCAGACTCTGTTTTAACATTATAAGATTCGTTTTTAGTTGCTGATTCCTCAGTGAACAGTTGAGCTCTAAAACATTTTCCCTAAATAAAATGAAGTGAAAATGGGTACAACAGAAATTATTCACACAAAAAGAGCCTAAAAATGCACCAGTGAATGGAAGCAGGTTACGTATCACTTTTCCAGAAGTAATCATATTTTACTCATCAGGCTTTAGCTGAATAACAGTCAAAACTTTACCTTGAAGAGATTGACTCAGAAAAACACCATCAACCTGAATGCTGCTAAAATTTGGATGTTTTTATTAGAGGTTGTCACATAAGCAGTCATTCACATCTAATGTTAACTTAGGCAAAGAGCACAAACTGTCTGGTTGAGGTGTCCGTTTGTTAGGTCTCCAGGTCGCCTGACTTCCTGTTATCGCTGCTTTTAACTCGTTTATCTGTTGTTTCATGATGATCTCTGGCTATGGGCTATGGAAGTGATTTTGGATTTAAGTATTGCGAACCACGAGGGAAAACTGTTTGATTTTGTTCCAGTTTCATTATTACATTGTGTTACTTTCTTATTTTGTTAAGCTCTGGCTTGTCTCTGTTTTCCATTAGTTCAGTTCTTCTTAGAGTTTCTAGTTATGTTCATTCTTCGTTACTCTAACGTTATTAGGTTTCTTTAGTACAGTTATTTGTCAGTGTTATTTACTGTGTATTCTCCCTCACCTCCTCTGCCACCTTCTCTCTCTACAACAACAAATCATGACACAAACATGACCAACACGGAAATGTTGAAAAAGTGATCAAATATGTCCATTAAAAATAACAATCTCCGACTAGATGTAAAATTGAATACAGGATGTAAATAGCATTGTGAACATAACTTCTTTTCATGCCAATCTTTTTGCTACACAAAAACACAATCTGCCAAATAAAATGATCAACTTTCCAAACTTTGTTTTTAGGATTATTGCATTTTTGCATAGTCACGAGTCTGAAAATAATCACAAACTTATGACACGAAGCTAAGAAATTAATGACCAAGCCCAGCATGTTTACATTTTCTAATCAATTCACTTTCATGGGACTTCCTAAGTATTCATCACACTTACGTAACCCATTTAGTAAGGTTTTGGAGGGGGGTTGTTTGTGCTTTGTCTCCATATCTGCCCATTAAGCCAGTGTTAATATTACATGCCTACACAGCAAAAGCAATTACCTCCACACTCATGAATATTCCAGAGGGGTTACTCAGAGGTTTTCATACTATCCTTCCCCAGATCTGACTCTTCTTTTCAGCGAAACTCGGCAAAGATTATCCACGACATCTCTTGTTCAGGAACAAAGGAGATGGAGACGAAAATAAAACTTCCCAGAGAGTTAATGCAATTGTTTTTGTCAGCAAAGGATATCAACTATGTAGGAAAAAATGGCTGAATGGGATCTGCGCTCAATTTCCTAAATGCACAGATGCCTTTTCATCATACTATTACAAACAAACTTCAAAGGCGGACTGACAGGGTTCTGACAAGAGCCATCCTAAAATTACTGTTTATCTTATTTAGTGGATTCAAAAACAAGACAAAAATCTCAACTTGACTTTGAAAGCTTTTTAAAATCGAAGCCTTTGCATTATTTTTACCAGCAAAAATAGCTTGTTCATAATTTTTTTTTAAAAATTGAAATAATAATTTAAATTACTTTAAATCACAGTTATAATTGTTTAACCGACAGTGTTCAAACAAAATGTGTTCGTAACAAAAGCATGAAAAGCATTGAGGTTTATGGTGTATATTTTGTTTCTGATGGTTTAGGTTTGAAGCCATATTTGTAGCTCTAGTGTTGTAGCTGCAAAATAAAAAAAGAAAAAAAAAATTAGAATGTTTTTTATGTGTCCAAGTATTTTGCCCTTTACATATTCATCAGTTGTTTAGATTTATAGATCTATAAATGCACAAAGTTTTGGGCTACAGTCTTCTGTGTATGATCTATTTTATACTCCTTTTCCCTTATTCACAGTTCCCTGTAAAGTAAACACATAAAAAGTTTATTCCCTCTTTGTCAACTGTTGTACAAATGCAGTGCAAGATGTGGATCTGTTTTAAAAAAATCTTAGTACTTAATATAGATGTGTTAATAAAATATTTTATGAAAAATGATAGAGCAATTCTTCAACCTAATGGACACTGAACACACCAGGTATTTTAAGCTTATATGAGTGAGTTTTACTCAGTGTATGGCAAAAAAAAAAAAATACATAAATAACACAGCTTAGCCTGAAACAGTGACCTGCTTTTCTATGAAGAAACTGCAACCTGATTATTAAAAAACAGCATTGAAGCAGCAAAAAACCTCCCTGCTTTTGTTCTGGCCTTCATCAGCTTGTTGTTTGTTTCAGCAGTCTGCCCTAAAGTTGTATACACTAGTCTTAAATTGGTTTTTAGCCTTTTGAATTTATAACTAAAGGAGAGGATGCAGAATGTGTCGTCATCTTTTATTAAATAGACTCCTTCAGGCAAACCATCAGCAAAGCGCAGGAGTCTCTACCTCAGCATGAAAGATCTTTGAGGTCAAACCTGGAGTAGTAAATCCAAATCCTCACATTTCCATTATTTCTTTTTACTAAAAATGATAAAAATGTATGGTGCTACTAAGAGATGAGCACTATCAGCTTCATTCTTACCGATCAATTTCATTCTTTTCTGGAATTTAGAAATTGCACTGTGTTTGCATCATCAAGGATCAAAATGACGTTTATGCTGGTTAAAAAAATATCTTCTTTCATATTACCTGACTTAAACACAAATTCCACATTATATGCTTTGAGGCATGTGAAACAATGCATGATACAACATGAGTGTTGTTCCCATCAGTTTTGATTTAAATCTGCCTGGTGATGAAATTTTATCATGTTCATGAGGTATCCAGGATTTTACCATCTTCAGTAAAATACAGTAATGATAGTTGTGGTTTTACCACAGTTTAGCAAATACAATAAAATACTGGCATCTGTGGTCGCTAGAATTTCAGCTGGTAAAATACAAACTATTATGAACTATTAAATACACAAAGACGTATTTCATACATTCCTGATCAAATCAGTTTCACTGATTAAAGTTAAGCTTTCGAACATAGTAGCTTCATGTATCGTGGATGTCTTCTTTAAAATCTGGAGAGTATCATATTTGAAAATAACATTAATTCCTTGGAGAAATGTGCTATGCATGTTTGAACATTTTAGCACAACATGCACAGATTTCTTTTTACCATGGAACATCCCTTCCTTCAAAAGGTTAAGAATAACAGAAATCAGTAATACATGGCTAACAAAGTTCGGCTCTGTTTCTTTTTCTTCGGCGCTCTATGCTTCGTGGTGGCCAGGTAGCTAGGCAACATAAGTTGCGCTGGTGTGGAGACTAGAGAGCTGGCTGACGGTTTGACCTGTCCGAATTCACAGCTTCTCTCTTCTCCGGTCGTCGATAGTCACAACTTCGAAGGATCCATTTTGATGAGGGAATGACGTCATGATATAAGGCTGATTTCAAAGCGGTATTTAGATGCATATTCTGTTAACTGGGAAGAAAGAAAACACAAGGGCTGTTGTGGATGTGGCAACACTGAACAACAAACATGAAGTCTACAAACTGTGGAAGCATTTTTGTCGAGAGACTTAATTTAGCCTGTGAGGATTTCAGCTTCCAACTAAATGTGACTTGGAGGAACAAGAGAAAGTGTCACTTGTGCAATGTGTCCAATAATAGCACAATTTATGCTGGTGACCCCGACTTGTCTCGAACTTTTAGCTTGTTTTATTCAACACCATGTTGACTTAAAGGTCTTAGACAAGATATCTGGTCTCATGTAGAGTTTAATACAGATATTTTAATTGAACTTCCGTTTAAATTGTGAGAAAGTGCAAAGATGCATCACAGGCTTAAGCCAATTTGGGGAAGGTTCTGGCAGATCTCCTTTACGAGATTGAGAGAATTGAGAGAAACAGAGCAGGATTGAACAACCTTCTCATAGATGTAGGAATATTCAAATTCCCTGATCGGAAACCTGCAAGATGTAAAATCCTGCTTCAACCAGCTTTAAATAACCTATTTGTGCTAATTGTTTCAGATGAGGCAACTCTCAACATAGCAAAGAGATTTTTTTGTACCAAAGGCATAGGGCGCACCGCTCTCTGCAGGTCAAACTCTTCAAGGGAATGGCTTTAACCTCTGTGTTAATGGGGAAATGAGAAAGAAGATATAGATGACTAGGGCACAGCGCAAAATGATTATTGTATTTAGTCGGAGTCTAGTTAGATGTGTTGTGGCACTGAAAGGGAAACTGGGGCTGCCCTCCTATATCTGAGTTAGGTGGGAATAGGACACCACCGTAATAAATCTAATAGATTCTTGTCACAATAAATTATGTGCTTTCACCCCTACAACTGGTGCACATGATTTGTGCTCATGATTTGTAGCACCACAAGGTCACAATAGTGATGAATGTGCAGGCCAGAATTTCTAAATAAGATCTGCACTTGTTTATATCTTTCACCTGAATTTTGTTAATGCTTCTAATATTTTTTCCTGTCTCCAGCCTTTCTCTCTTTCTGTGTTCGGGGGAACTCTGGTAATCGCACAAAAAACGTCTGTCTTGCAAAATGCTGCCAAGTTGCTGTTTGTTTATGATTGTGGCTGGAAATGTTTTTCAAAGTAGTGTGAATATGAACGTGATAACTTTAAAGTAAGAAAGGAAATAGTTCTTGAGTTTCTCTTTTGAGTTGACAGAGTTGGCCAACCAAGACATCTGAATGAATTAAAGAAGCATCACCGCTTTCAAGTGTTTTGTGTGACAGTAGTTTTGGTACTTGGTAAGAAAAAGTTACAATGACATACTTTAATTGTTACTATTTAAAAAAAAAACACACCTTTTAAACTTGCAAAAGCTTAAGATATAGCAATTAAAATTAAAGTTTTTTTTACTGAGGCTCTACTTACTAATACATTTATGAGATTTTTAAGTCTAGACTGCTTTTGATGATTTCTAGTTCAAAACTCTAAATGCTCAGACATAAATGTGAACTACATTAATGTATAATTAATAGTCATGCTTTATTTAGACCAGAAGATTCTGCTAACCACTTTGCATTACCTTGTTGCTGAAAACGTGCTATATAAATAAAATTACCTTTACCTGTAAAACAAAGTTCGACATTAACGAAACTCGCATTTTCTCTGTGAAAACAACAAAAGGAGATTCCCTGTTTTGTCACAATAATTACATCTCTTTCAACACTACTCTCCTGGAGGACAGCCTGGTAATAATACCATCAGCACAAGATGAAAGTCAAACCATACAAATCACATTAGAGCTTACAGGTGTTATTTGGGGTTTACTACTAAAGCTGAACAGTTGGTCACTTTGCTGTTTTGCTGCAGTGTTTACAGCCAAAATTTTAAGGCTGAACCAATGAAAGAAAAGGAAGGAAATTAAGTTGCTTTATTAATCTAAAAGGCATTATTTTTTTGGCAATGTGGCAAAACTAGGAATAGCTCAAACGGATGAAAATGAAACATACCTGAAAGGACAAACTAGAACAATCTAAAACTACGACTACAGGAGCCTTTCAGGAGACGGTTTCACTTCAACCCTGAAAACATGAACTCGTCTTTACAGGTGGTCAGTGTCCTGTCACTTTTAGATGTGTCTCTGTTTTAACACACCTGAGTGAAATAATCGGATCAATGGCGGAGCTCTGGAGAACTTGACTGAACTGAGGAGGTGATTCAGTCATTTGATTCAGGGACACATCTGGAAGTTGCTGGACTCCAGCCATTACTGTCTTCATTTGAAGACCCCTGGTAATTCAGGGGTAATTCAATCCAATTCAATCTACTCTATTTATTTAGTGCCAATTCACAACATATGCTTCCTAAAGATACTTTACAAAAAATGTATTGTATTCTTTCGCATATGCATATGCAGAACCTTTCCAAACCAACAAGCATCTCCTTTGTTTTGTTCACATTGAAAATTAAATAAATATGCCACGAAGCAATCCACCAGTTTTCTTCAAAGATATTTGCACACTCATCAGGTGTAAATAAGTCACCAAAATGCTCAATATTTTGTTGAGGTTATCACAAAGCCATGATACCAGTCCGATAGAGAATTTGTGGGGAGATCTAAAAAGATGTGTGTGAGTGAGGCGGTCGAACATTTGACTCAGAACAATTTCCTGAGTCTGGAGGAATGGACCAAACCTTCATCAACTATATTGGGAGAAACTTGCGAAAGAACACCCAAAACATCAGCTACAAGACAAGCAGTTCAAAGGCAATGCTACCAATTACTGAGGAAATATATGTACACTTCTGTTTTGAAGATGTCACTGGAAAAGGCTTTTGCTCTTTATTGTGCGGACTGGCAAATAGAAATAATTTTGCTGATTCTGCCTGACCTAAAAGAGGAGACGTTTGGTCTGATGTCACCTCAGGCACTGAGGGAAAAATGTGTCTGGTTTCAACTGTACATGCATCTGCATTTGGATCTTTCTCTTGCTGTCAACGATTGTGACAACTGCAGAAATATCTCCTAAAACTAAATTATGCAAGCAGAGCAGCTTCAGCTGCAACAGTCTCAGCCCAATATGTTTTAGTATTAGGTCATCTCAGATGGGCAGAAAGAAAAAGGGCGTTTTTGTGGTCAGACGGATCTGTTGCTACTATCTTAGTTCATGATAAAATTGCCTTTGATGCTGCATAAAACTTGCTCCAATGCAAAATTACATACTCAAATATAGATTTTGAAAAACGTACACAATATATATTTTCCCACAGCATATATTGTCACCACTGTGACAATATAAAGTGTGGTTACTGCGATAAGGTAGCAGTAAGAAAAAACACAATCATCAGTTTGCAATAAATCTAAAAAAAACAAAAAAACACTGGTAGGTAACAGGAGGAAATCAAGCAATAAAATTAAAGTCAGGAGACATGAAAATAGAATAGAACTAATAAGAATCAGCCTCTCAGATGAACGTATTATTACAGGATTAATTTCAAAGTGAATGGATGTTCATTGAAGAGTTGTAATCTCATACAGCTCACTTTCTGACTGTGGCACGGTCACACAACAAGCTTTGTCATCTCAGTTTTTTAAACGTAATTCATACATAGATAGGAGTCCTCAGTTAAAAGATCATAGATCATATTTATAGAACTGTTAGAAATACAGGGATTTCCATTTAAAGGTACCTAAATTAAATCTAATATAATGCATAATGTGATTAATCTATGTCAGACTATATTAATGTTTTTTTTTGTTTTTTATAAATCAGTTTTTGGATAAAACATGTTAAAATATTTTAAAGGTCAAATCTGGTACATTCATGTGAACTATAATGTTATTTCTTGAGGTCTGCAAGCTAGTTTTTCAGAATTTATTTTTTTAACAGATCTTAAGGTGTTAATTCAATGTCTAAAACAAAAACAAATATGTGAACATAAATGTATAACAACCTAGTTGGTTGAGGAGAATTAGTTTTCACTAACATGCATTTCCATGCATTTCTTGTTGACTGCTACAGTAAGTCAGAGTGCGTGTGTGACTGAAATCTTTGATGTTAAGTTTAACATCTTTTACAGAAGGTCCAACCAAATAGCCTGTGGCTTGAAAACGAAACAACTGTTGCTTTATTTTTAAGATGTAACACAGTTTAATGTCCCTGTCCTTGATGAAATACAGTTGAATTGAACCGAGTTGAATTGAATCAAGAGAATGGTCAAGGTTGTCCATAATTTTCTTGATTTTCTGTCAAATCCTTCATCTTCTCACCATTGCTTTTCACTCTGTACACTTTAGACTGACTCCTGTCATTTACAGAAATTCTCTGATGACTCTGCAAAACCAAGCACAGAAAGTATTGCTGGAGTAAAGCAAAAACACATGTGAAAACAGGAACACTGCAGCCGAGTCATATAAACCAGCCAGTATGATCGGCAGCCTTTCAGAGTCATCCTTGTTGAGTCTTTCCACTGTCTTCATTGGAAATCCTGTCCACTACTGAAAGAGGTTGGCCGTGCCAAAGTGTTCTTCTAATATGCTTTTGATCCTTCAAGTAAGTCTTCACACTCCTAAAAGCGGGCCAAGTGCAATGTCCGTCCTTCCTCTTTATGAGTGCGCAGCAGATATTATTCTCGTTTGAATATTGCTCCAAGGCTGCTTGACCTGTGCAAAGTGATGTTGTGGCGCTCAGTCACAGGGCGAGCTTATAATGAGCAAATTTAATCACAGCTTTCGGCCTCTTTCTCAAAACATGTGACAGATATCTAAAAATGAGCCGGAGCCCCTGAGGAGGCATGGGTTCTGTGATGTGATGGCGCGAAAGCAATGCAAGGAGAAATTCTATCCTTCTTCCCTCCTTATGTCTCAGTGATACTGATATTACTGCATATTTCTACTGACTTGACATTTAGTCATTCATGAGAGATGGGTCGGGCGAAAAGTTCACAATTTCCTTTGAAAAATTGATAGGATTGACATCTTTATCAGATTTTAATATTATCTCTTGGTGGAAAATACCAATTTATGGAGTTGCATGCAAATGACATCACCTCACGAGACAAACTTAATCGCCGTCAGATAGACTCGTAAGCTTCCTCTGGCTGTCCAGTCAGTGGCTATGTTTCCATTGACCGTATAATTGCACATTTTGAACAAATCATCCAGGCTGACAATTTGAAGCAACTGAAGTGTTGTTGCAATGAATCTGTAATAATCATATTTATTCCCATGCAAAGCTTTGTAGGTATTCAGATTGCACACGAAGATCTACTAACCTCTGCATGCTTAATGCTTGGAGTAGCTCTGAACCTGACATGCTTTCTGATGAATTCAAGCAATCTTTATTTAATGAGAGCACTAGACTTGATTCTTTTAATAAAAAAGTTATTTCAAATAATTTTACTGTAGAATATTGCACTGTGTGTATTACAGTAAATGTCATGTCATGTCTCCATGTGTCTTTCAATCACTATTGGAGTTTAGAAGAAATAACTCCCCTCGCTTTGCCTTTGGAAGTGAGATAAAGAAAAAAACAAATAGAATTAGATCCCTTATAAAGAACCATAACCGCATGATCAGCACTAAAGATGCACTAATTGCAAAATCAGTTGCCCATCTAATCATCGTAACTGCATGATAGGAATTTTGTAATTATGAGTACATTTATTTTTTCATAATTGCAAGCAGATAATTAATAGCCTGCATCACTGACTTCATGGGTTTGAATTCAGTTCTTATGTGTTACAGTAAAGCTTGCAGTCGGGAGATGTGCTTTCACATTTGGTGTTAGTTTTGAGAGCAGTGCCCACTGCTTCACTGTAGGAGCCTTGTGAAAAGTATACTGTAAAAAAAAAAAATCACAGGGGCTACGTCAGTCAACACATCTCTGAATTATAGACAGACAGCTGTGCTTTTTTGTTAATTGAGCCTTAAATCAAAGGCAATGCAGTGAATAAAAGCTGGATAAGTAAAACGAACCCACAGTCGACAATATATAGACTCTATAAAAAGCAGCAGGGAACAGCAACGCTAAAGCCAATTTGAATGATGGGAGTAACATGAGAACAGGGACTCCAGGAGTGAGCTGTCACAGTTCACACTTATTTTGCTGCAGAGTTGTACTTCTAGATGATTTTCATCCCTCTTTCTTCACCACATTAACATATTTGCACATCATTTGCAGAAATTTGGCAGCCACTGACATCCAATAAATTTTGTTGTGAAACATCTATGTCTGAATTAAGAAGTGTGTGTGTGTGTGTGTGTGTGCGTGTGTGTGTTTAATGCATGCTGAATCTGGCACAGCACACTGTGAGACTTCACTCTTGTATCACTAAATACAAGTGATATTAACCTAACACGATCTGTACCAGTCAAGCCTTTTAAAGAATAGAAAGTAAATGTGATTAAATAAGTACTACTTTGTTTACAAAACAAATGGTTGATTGATGAAGTTGTTGTCGTACAGGTGTAAGGAGACGTCAAATTAATAGCTGCGTTTCCATTACAAATGTGCGCAAAACTTAAAAAAACAAAACACAACTTTGTGTTTGCAGTTTTTCCATTAACTAAGAAGCACAATTCACATGACAAATCACTAAAAAGCATGCCGCTTCTTCAACCTCCTTCCACTTCCTGTTGTCATCTTTGTGGTTTGCAACAGTAGCAAAGTCTTGTTGTTGATCATGTGAATCATATAATGTGTAAAAAGTGTTTCCATTGCAATTTTGGGAATGAAAAAACAATCCGGCCTAAAAACCACCTCACCGTATCGCCAAAGCCTTTTGTCAAAAAACGAGAGTATTTTTAGAAAAGGGGGAGTTTTCATTAAGCAGATTTATTTTTCAATGTCAAATTGTGCAGCTTCATGGTCACTGGAACTGCAGCAAGAACCTCTCTTTTTCCTAAAAATCTGTTTCTGTCCGGAACAAGCTGGCCCATTGTTAGCTGCTTACGTCTCCTCATACTTGCACACTCAGCAACTTTTCTGCTAAGCTGAACACATTTTCAGATCCTGCTATATAATAATAATAATAATAATAATAATAATAATAATAATAATAATAATAATAATAATAATAATAATAATCTTGTGTTACTGGGAACTTTTGGGAACTCGTGAAAGCTTGCATCATTCTTACTTTTCTCAGGAAGCTGTGTTAGATGTTGCGGGTTCCTCCCATATCCCAAAGTCTCATTAACAGATTGTATTTGTTGCTGTACTGACTTTTAATTAACCACGTCTCTTGCAATAGAATCACGTTGAGCAATTCCATCCCCCCCCCTGCTTTTATATCTGCTTCCTCCTGTTCGGTGTCGCAGAGGGCTAAAGTTTACACGTTCTGCTGTTTGTTAGAAAACTAGGATAAAGCCTTGTGGGCTGATACCTCTCAGCATTAACTCAGGAGGAGGAAGAGTTGATACTGTCAGTGGTGAATCACTTTAGCATGTTTTTGGACTTTTCCCTTCCCATGGAATGAAACCAAAGCCGCCCACGAACACACACTGAACATGCCAACTCCACACAGAAAGAGCCTGTCCAGCCAGCAGGTTCCCACCCAGAACCGTCTGTGAGAGGACAGTGCCGAACACTGCACTACATTTATATTGATAATAAAAAATCATAATATGTTTTTTTGTTAAGTCTTTTGAAAGAATGTCATTGTGCAAGCTGCTAAATTTACGAAATGAGATGTTTTATGGAAAACAGTCATAAGATAAATAATTAATACATTGATCCTCTGCAGTGTATTGATATGAAAAGGAATCTTCATTTTACACTCCAATTGGGAAAAAATGTGATGCAATGACTCTGATGTTTATGAGTTTCAAACCACCCACTGTTTCAGCTAACACTTAAGTAGGTGGACCAAGCCTAAACATTTGCAGTCTGCCGAGAACTCAGAAAATCATCAGTTTTTCCAAGATGCTAGGTTGTTTCTCCGCTATTAGCTCAGCTGTAGCACACCAGCAATTTTACGCTTCAAAGACAACACATGCTGAATGGGGTAAGGGTCTGAGCAGTGTGTTCACAAGCCTGATGGACACTGCCAAAACATCCTTCCTGGCTCTGATTGGTTGTTTCTGACCGGGAGCGGTGCATTTCTGCAAATGGCAGTAGGGAGGAGCCAGAGTTCGTTGATTTTTTTTTTTTTTTTCAGTTTAACTGATATTTACATGACAGAAATTTTCTGCAAGGGAAGAAACAAATACATGTGGACTTTTTGCATAATTTTTTTTGGTAATATCACCATCTGAATGTTTCAGTTGTGTCTTTTTCATGTTGGTTGCCTGAATGATTGATAAAAGGCTACTTCCATCTCCACCTTACGCGAACATGAACATTAACAGATCGACTTTCAACCAGTTTTCTGCACCAAAGAGATAAGAATGTATAAACATGTTTTCACTAGGGCTTTTTACTGGTGCAATTTTAAATGGATGTTTGTTATCACTGTAACTATAAAAAATAATAATTAAAAAAAAAAAAACAGTCTGGGTATATTTTTGCAAATTTATTACCAGGGAATACAAAACTACTGCGAGGGTATGCAATATTTTTCCAAGGTAATAAAAGAAAAAAAAATCACCCACACATATAGCCTATGAATCTCCATACATATTCAAATGTCGGGACATAGTAACATAGTCTTAACAAATATATCAAAATGCTTTTTTATAAGTTGCCCACTGCAGCGTTAAAGTCAGTGTCACCACTTGTGACTGAAATAAATATTATTCTTTTGATGAGAAAACAGATGAAATTATTAACAGATATTTATCTTTTGCTAAGATACAATTTAGAGAAACGTAAACAACACTGCGGTGCTTTTTAGATAATTCAAAGCTTGCATGTTCTCCGGTATAATTAAAAGCACATGCATCGATAAAAGCAATGCAGATAAGCACTGTGTTTGTGTTTCTACTGAAGAAGACACAAGTGGGACAAAAATGTGCATTTTTTTTTTTAAGGACCCACAAAAAGACGATAACGGTGTAATTTCCCTCACTTTTTGACAAGAAACTAATACAGATTGTCAACACATCTCTGGCTGAACTGCTTCTCACTCTCTGCTTTATCAGGAACAATGACTGCCTTGACACGCTGATGTGAATATGCGTTACCATGGCTACAAAAGGTTGCCTTCTACACGCTCGCTATACATGATTTATCAGGCCTGTGCTTTCATTACATCTAGTTGCTCTGCATTCACAGATTCACTTACAGTTTTGTGTTTATGCAGAAATCAAAAACATACTCCCACACGAACCAGGGGATGGTCTGCTTTTCTCTCACAGACAAATGAATCAAACTGAGCTCCCTGGTGAAATGACCTCAGCGGGACGCTTTGGTTCACACCTTCGTGTGAGGGCCAGCTTTAATACAAGCATTATCTGCTGCATGGCTTTTGCTATACTGGGCACAACTTTATCTTTTCTGTTTGTTTGTTTTTTTTCGTCCAAGGTACTGTTTGATTTTTTTTTTTTTAATAAAACAGTGCCTTTAGCAAGTCAAAATGTAGTTATGAGCTTTAATATAAAAATTGGATTCTGTGAATGTCACAGTGTCAGCATCTCTCATGTCCTTCGCAAACATGCACGTTTGTTTGCAAATGCATGAGTTTACAGTCCTGCAAGACTTGAATGTTTTTTAGAGAAACATCTGAAGAGTCGGTCTCTGCATGCAGGTAGATGTATCCTTTTTTTACAGTGGAATATCATGTCTACTAAGTTTCACAGCTTTGCTTAAAGCCGACAAAATGCATTTAAAAGTCATTTATTAGAGTTCGATTTAGTTTGTTTACACAGCGCTGATTCACAGCTCTGGACGATGCAAATGTTGTCTCCAGACCCTTCAGAAAAACAAACTGATCTGATTCATGTGTCGAAATGTAATCAGTACAATCTAATCATATAGACAGATTCAAATTAAAGAACTAAAGAAAGCAAGCTAATTGCACAGAGTCTCTGACTGCAAATTGCCTCCATTTTACTTATGAGAAAAAGGCTCATTGATCGTCAGTGTGAGTAAACTTGGAAGGGTCAAGATAGCTGGATTGGGGTCTTATTTTCAGTAATGTTAACTCTTTGTGTCTATATACATCCTGACACTTCCCTATGGTCACCAGATATGGATCGCTATCAAAAGAACAAGATTCCAGGACACAAGAGGCTGAAATGGGCTTCCTCTGTAGGCAGGTCTGACTCAAGCTTATAGTCCTCTATGACCAAAGGAGTCAGCTCAAGTGGCTCGGACGTCTGATCAGATTTCAGGGCATGTCCTAGTCCCACTGGACCCAGAAGACAGTGGTCGACCCAGATCCAGGTGGAATGACTTTACATCTCTTCTGATAGGTGAAAGAGGTAAAGTTAGACCCAGTCAGTTCATCTGAGCTCCTTGTGAAAATGATCATTTATCAGTTTTCTTACAAACGTCTCTCAAAGACAACTCTTGTTCAAATAGGACACAAAGAGTTTTGAAAGCCATACATTTTTGAATACAAGTTGGATATCACAAGGTTTTGTTTTTAAGAAAATATACTTTTCTTATGGCCTAGCCATCGACTTCTTTCCCCTCAGTTCATGTCGACGTTGCATGTTCTGTCTGCGTTTTCCCCCACTGAGCTCAATTTCTCCAGTTGAATTTCAACCAGTCCAACATATAGTTGGGAAAAGGCAGCAGAGGAAGTGAACGAAGTCCAGACCCAGTGTACAAAGTGAAGCATAAATCATGGAGGTGGTTTTCACCAGGCTGCCAATCTTATATCACTGCTGTATTTGCAAGTGATGGACTTAGTGACGCCACTTCTGTGAGGATTTTGTGGTATAAAAGTGAAAAAAAAGTCTGTGATTGAATTAACTGGGCTGCTTCGTTATTGACTAATTATGCAAATTGTATTTTTACCTTATCAAAAGTTTTGTGAAATTGCACACACAAGCTGAATGCAGAATTAACTTATGATTTACTTTATTCATTAGCTTTCTGTGTTTAACATAAGATGTCTGGAATGATTTATTTCTTCTTAATAACATATTTGTGTCTTACAAGTGCTTTAATCCAGACTAAAACAATAACAAGCAACACAAAGGAAGCATTTACTGAGTTATCTGTGCCACATGTTGTGTTGCAGGAAGTTATTGGTGTCCTGTTTTTTTATGATTGACCATCTCAAACACAATCATTCACAGCAGCTGACATGTTTATTGTAGCTTTGTTTCAGGATTGGGCTTCAGATTCACAATTCATTCATGAAGCATGTGTCTGTGTCTTGTCACTCGCCTCTAAATTTAGGCTCAGTGCAGCCGGGTAATTTAAACAAATGGTCAAAGCTGCCGTCGATTGAGCATCACAGGGACTTGAAAAGTCATGTTTTCACTCTAATATTTGTCTTTTCTGCTCCACTCAGTCAGTCTGCTCACGGTGGGAGGACCAATGAGTGAAGAAATTGAAGGTAAAGGCTGTTAGATGTGAGAATCCCCTCACCACTTCCTGATGTATTTTATTTGCTCTGGCCCAACTCTTTCCCCCCTCCTCTCACTTGCCTCTTCTTTCCTGCTCACTCGTTCGCCCTCTCTCGACGTCTTTTTCATTCTCCCTTCACAATTATCTCTTATAGCCTGTGAGGTGATTAATGGGTTTCATTTGACATCCCCTCTTACCCTTCGCAGAGCACCAACAAATAAAACCTGGGCCCAGCGCACAAATTGTCCCTCAGAAGAGCAGTAAAAATGGGGAAAATACGGGGGCTGTGAAGACAATGAAACCTAGATATCTGGCCTTTAGAAAGAACAACATTTGCAGAGGAACGGCCTGGAACGCTTCCCTCCGTAGCCGCTCTCCCAAGAGAAATCCCTCTACTGCTAATCTACAGTTATTGCTATTGCCAACGGCAGTCTCCAAATTAAAGAAGGGAGGGGAATAAAAACATTTAGACCTTATCATCGGTTTACAACTGGTTGTTACAAACCGTAGTCTTTGTGGGTTGCCAGCAGCGGTACCTCTTACATTAACACTCTCAAAAGACTGTGAATAGAAAGAACGGTTGGTGCTGTGGACAGTGGCTTCAATGAAAAAGTCGAAGGCAATCATTTTGAAGCCATGTCCTTGAAAACACTAAATACTGCTGAGTATTTATGCTCAAGATGTTTTAGACTTTTATGTCCTTAATCAGAAAATTCTTGTTGAAGTTTGTGCGGATTAGGTCACGGTGTGGAGAAATGGTTTGCTTTTTCTAGGAGAAATTCATTTGCAGATTTCAAAAGTGCGACTGAAAACTTAGTCATCAATTTAATGAAAGTGATATCTGTGAGATTTAAAGAAAACGGGTTTCCATTTTCAGGAGTGTGCTCTGTAAGTCTGAGAGTGTCTTTACATCTGCATTCATTGTTGAATATGCAATTGTGGGTTTTACTAGTTGTAATTTAGTCAGCTGAACCTGCTGTTTCCATGTTCTCCACATTTTTGTGTTTGTCGGCTGCAGCCCCTTTAAGACTCTGATCTGCTTTTAGAATAAAAGTCTGAAAGTAAAATGAACCAATGGTTAAAGAACAACACAAGGGAAATTGACACTCAGCCATCGTCACTGAAACAGATCCAGTATGGAAACCTAAACATCCCCTTTTCCAGCAGCACGTTCTAGGGGATTTTCCAAAGCCAGAAGGGAAGTAATGTCTGTCCAGAGTCTCCTCACAGTGATAGTTGCCTAAAAACCTCCAAAATGAATCATAAATTAGTTATGATCAGACAACAAAGTCCCTGCAGCTGACTCCTCTTGATACAAAGGTGTGATGGTTATGCTCTGAGCTTCCTCTGCATCCTGGACCTCTTTATTCAATCTCATAAGCCACCCTATGAAGGAAGCTAAATTTAGCCACTTATACCTATGAGCTCTTTCATTTATAATCCATATCTCATAATCATAGGTGATGGTTGAAAAATTGAGAACTTTTCAAATTATCCTTCGCCTGGGCAGAGCGGAGAAGCCCTTGCATTACTGCAAACATGGCCTTAATCTGTCCGTCCATCGCCTATTCTGTTTTATCTCCCTCAGACTCCTTCCCTTAAGGCAACACTGAACTCGACCTAGAGGAAGCTATCTATCCAAATTTTGGGAAATACACTTGTGTATTTCATAGTATAATAAGCAACTTAATAAACTGTCTTGTATTGCATCAAAATGTTAAGCATTTTAAATTGTGATATAAGAAACTTTGGGACATTTCTTAACGTGGTAAATACATAATCTATCCAGTTGTCTGTTTTAATATTAGCTAGTTTTGGTGCTCCATTATCAATGTTTCTGGATATGCCTCAATCTCACAAAATGTATTTCTGTTAAATGAGTTCGGTTCGCCTCATAAAGTGTGACTGTAACTTAATTTAAGAACATTTTAAAAACTACATGTTGACTCATTCAAGTCGAGCTGTAGTTAAGTTGTATAGCACAGACTTGAATGCTACAAACACATACAGTTATTATAATTAGTGCTATTTACATATGACTGTCACCTGAGTGGCTGTGCAGAAAGTTGAATTGTTTGAAATGACCAGTTATCTTCCTTTTGTAATGCTGCATTTAACAGAAATACATTTTGTGCCTCAAAAACGACACTCACTTGCCAGTTCTGTAATCGTCTGTGCCTGAGAGTTGTTTCTTTTGAAATGATCTAATCTACCAAGGATTTCCTTTAAAATATGGTTCTTCTCTTTATTTACTCTCTCTCATACTCTTTCAGCCTACTCTACTTGTTGCTTTCTGTCATAGCTCTTTCAATCAAGAATTACCAGAGCTGCAACGTTTTCAGAGGGTGATTTTTGTTTTCCATTTTAAAAACAGTTCCAACTCGAGTTCCCACGTCTTATTGAAAGCCTTTTACGGCAGCTTGTGGTTTTATGTCATTGCAAATATAAAACCTACCTGGTTGAGTGCACTTACCTGCTTTGATGCTGATAATTTATAAATGCCCTGATGAAGACCTAATACTTGGGATTTAATGAGGAGCATAAAGTACCTGTGTGCTACTGACAGTATAGGCTGAAAAACAGATTTTGTTAATGGGATTTAATTCATAAGATGTCTTAATGTAGACAAACTAATATAAACTGTCAGAAACAGAGATGCCTGTGAGGTGCTATAAATTCTCCCAATAAAACTGAATTGGAAGCCCTTCTTTCTTGTGTTTGTAATTGGACTTACCGCATGCCTTTTTGATGCCTTCATATTGTTTTGCCAATGTTAATTTAGCCTTCTGTCATTATGCTGGACTGGCAAAATGATCTGTCCATTAGAAGCTGTTTTATGCGTCATTGTCAGCTTTAATTAATACAAATTTCAAGTATGAGTTCACAGCCTCGGGCATTTTCCTTTTTTCTCCGGCCCATTGTCAGGCAGAGGTGGGCCCTTTCTTAGCAGTCTTCTCCACGAACGTGGTGGGAAATGCCAGCCAATGACATTCAGCTCCTGTAAAGGGTACATCATTCCATCTGCTTTGCACTTCGTAGCTATCTGATCACTTACCAAACCCTGTCTGGGCATCATTACCTTATGTTTGCCATCCCTGCCATCATGGACTCCATGTGAGACAAATAAGGTCCTAAGGATATTCTGGACTGACAAGGGCAGGAAGGAAAAGGACAAAATGACTGTTTCTGCCCCTGCACTGTGACAGGTCATGCAAGCCTGCTAGTTTCCTGTAGGAACATCAGTCTAACAACATATCTAACCACAATAACAGTGTAAGAGATGAACAGTTAATACTGCATATATATATAATATGTATTAGTTTGGCAACTGTAATAAATTAGCCCTTAGCCCATGTGATTATTTATAAAGATTTAAAACGTTGATCTTTCATAGTGTCAATGACACCATTGACCTTTTGTGTCCTAACAGCATCTCTCCAGCTGAGGTTTACCTCGTTCAAAGCAGCACATCACTGGATCTTGTACTGCGATCAAACGCTCAGTGGCAAATTTTGCTTAAGAAAAGCAAAATATAAAACCCAAACTTCCTTCAAGTCTTATCTATGCTTGTAATAATATAGCAATAATGTAACGTACGTAGCCTACTTATTGCAACAATGAATAACCTGCCCCGGAAGCAAAAGCAATTTATAGTTAACATTTCTAAGTTAACATTTAAAACATTTTTTTTTCTTTTAGAACGTCCTGAATGTAAAAATCTGGAAAACAGACATTTCTATGTGCCTGCTTGCACCATGATGATATATATGTTTAGAAAATATTACAAAGTTGAGCATAGTGATTAATTACGATTAATCACAGCACTAGAGTGAGATAAATTTTTATTAAATTTGCACATTGATTTTTTAAATTAACAGCACTGTTTTTTGTGTATAAGATTTGCATAAATTTACAAATATGATTTCTCTTAAGGTTATTATGTCATGGGACTCTCATACCAAACCTAATAGTAACATGTTAGGCTTACCAAATAAGATGAACAAGTCTATTTTTCTTCTGGTTTTTTTTTACAAATGACATAAGCAGTTATCTCTCACACTATCTTTAAACAGCACAATGTTTCTGCCTCACAGAAAACCTCAGCGGTGTGTGAGACAGCAACGTTCGAAATCTTTCAAATCACCTTACTGCTAGGATTGGAGCACGAGTGACCCATGCCAAGAGAGGCAGTAAGCTTTAATATTCTTTAAATGTACTTATGGATAACTTTGACATTACTATCAGGAGTGGTCTGCTTTGTTGATCCCAGCGATTTGGGATATGCCAAAGGCCTCAGAGAACAGAAGCAATGAGCTTAAACAGAAGATAATGAAGTGAAGCCATATTATAAGGTGATTAGAAGAGTATCACTGTGCATTGTCACGCTGGGAGGTCTGAGATAAGCAAAAGATAGAAAGAAAAGATAAGGCTATGTCTTATACAGCATTGTGTAGGCGATGGGCACACTCTGTTCTCCAGAGCTCATATTTCAGATTTTATACATTAAAGCATATCATCAAACCACACTGGAGGACTGTTGTGTCATCAAATCTGCAGCTTCTCAGAACGTGCTGTTGCAAAGCTCAGTTCTCCAGCGGCTTCGACAAACAGTAAAATGCATACTGATCCAGCCTTAAAACACAGCACAACACACTTTGCTTTTGTTCTGTTTGGGTCTGATGCTTCATATTGAGAGAAAGTGCATTTCACACTTGCCTAGTACCAGATTAAACTAATCTGATTTGAGCTTTTGACAAATCTCATTGGATCTGTGACCCCCCTCTATTTCTCCAGTAAAGCTTTAAGAGAGAAAAGTGGAGATGTACCAAAAAGGGAAAGGGAAAGCAGCTGGAACATGATGATATCAGACAAATAACACTACCTTAAATGGCTCTCTTGGATTGCACTTTCGCCGAAATGGAAGCTAAGCCTCCAAATAACCACAAGACAAAATGTGAAATGGAGAAATTTTTTTTTTGTATGCTCTGCAAAATCCTTAAAATTTTACATGAAAGCAAGTAAAACCCGTTAAACACCGCATGATATTCTGGTGGCATATAAGCTTTCGACAAAACACACAATTATCCAGCCTCTAGGAACTAATAGGCATAGCATATTGTGGTCGGCTATGTTACAAAAATGATTGCTGCTTTTGCTCTAAGGGTCCTGTTATTTTCAAATGTCATATTTTGTTAGACCGAGACCAGGGAAGAAAGGTCCATTGCCACAATGTCTTTAATCCATTGCCTGGCATTTTTTTTATTGCTCAGCGGCAAAATGATTTATACCATCCCAGTAGAGCAGCCTGAGGAATAATTGTTTTGCTGTGATTTAGTTTCTGTGACAAACTTCTCACAGTGTGTAAACTGATTCCCTCTGATCACCTTAGAGTGGAAGTCTTTAAAAAGTTTGTTGCACAAAGTTCATGGTCCAGCGCTTCTTGGGCCAAGCGTCAAAAAACACCAAACTGTTAAGCTGCTAAAATGAGTAAAGTGAGCTTTAATAACCTACATAGACATTTTGATTAAGTTTTTTTTTATTATGAATTTCTGTAAAGTTAACAACTTACATCATCGCTCTGAAAGAATTGAGTGCATAATTGTGATGACAGTCTAACGTCAGTCAAAGGATGCAGGCTTCTTCAATCCAAATAGCCTCATGTGGTCGATGCCAACCCTTTAAACCCATTATAGTCTAAAGGTTAAGCACCTGAATTAATTTCATAGACAGTAAAGAAGTCATAAAACCCAAGTTCAATGTCAAGTGTTGCAATTAAGCTGAGTAAACCCTACCTCTGTTTAGGTTTGATCAATTTCTCTGAAACCAGATTGTTTATATTAACAAAAACTTTGATGAAGGGTCTGGCATCAACTTTTCACTTGTGTTCATCTTGTTTGGTAAGTGTACCTACTCAGAGACAGGAGGTTATGAAGACCAAATTCATATCAACAGCATGCAAGTATCTCAGTTCCTCTGTTAGAATATGATTGTTTCTCTGTCAGATTATAGATACGTGAAAAGGTTTTCTTAGTCTAAACAAACTCTGTGTTAGGACAGAGGGGTAAAGGTCGCTGTCTGGTGATGCAGTTTTCATAGGAAGCTTTGTACTGATTTTACTTTGGTCATTTTCACAGTGTATACAAGCCAACATTTGCTGTACATATTGCTCATATGTATTATTTGAATCTTAATGCATGTAACCTGTTTCAGAATGTTCTCTTCACCAGATGCCTTCTGGCATCGCATAAATTCTTAGCATGACACCGTTCACAGTTACCTATTTCATCCCCATCCTTGCGTCAGATCAGTGTAAGATAGGCTGCTCTTTTAAAGGCTGCAGTTCACCAAAGCTGGTCAGGCTGTGTTTTGCTTCACCAGTGGTCCATCGGTACTGTCCTACAAAGGGGAGAGAATATTGTTATTGGTCAGAGTGGCAGACAAATCACTTGAAATATATCAAAAGACACTCAGTTTCACGGTGGTCATCATGCTCATTTTCTCTAGTGAAAGTGAGATGCTTCTATAACACTCCCACTTTATGCTAAACAATGTCCACGAAATAAATCAGTTTGTCTGGGAATACAGCTGTGCTTCATGTAAGTTTTATTTTGTCTCCAAGTTGCAATAACAAAGTGTTACGTTGTTAGAAGGGTTCATATCCGTCAAACTAACATAACTGGATCAGTCTATTAAGAGACCCATCTCTGCTATGAGACCTCAGACTTCAGCTTAAAACCTATGTGCATCCCACCCACACTTTTATGTTTCCTCCCAAACATAGCTGTTGCAACAGCTGTTTTCTGCTTACACGCAGGAAAAACGTGGGCATCAAATGGATGACCTGGAAAAATGGAACATGATATTCCTTTTTATTCTTATTTTTTTTTTTTTTTGTTTCACTTCTGTCAGAGCTACTGACCGATCAATTTCCTCTGTGATACAGTTTCTGCTTTAAGTTATGCCCAGTGTATCTGACAGTGTTGTGCTTGTTTCCATAGAGACGACTCCAGTGTTCCCACACACTGCACTTCCAGGTAGGCACTGACGGGGCGACGGTGCTTCACTGAGGAATTTCTCATCATTACCTCTCCTCTGCTGGACTAAAGAGAGAGATTCAAGCAGCGAGTCAATTGTCCTTGAATGTGCTCCAACAAATTTCCATTGATCCGGCATGTCAGCAAAGTCTCATGCATTAACATCTTCAAACCGGCGTGGTTCATACTTTTACCCCTGCTTGTCAAATTGATTATGAAAGGTCAAAAAGAAAAAGCTAGATTACCTTTCTTTCCCATCTATATAAAATCATTGTCTGATTGAAATGCTGTTCTTGTGCCCTGGTGTATTGTTTCTCATCCGTTTCTGTAATTATTTCTAAAGAAAATATCACATTACACTGAATGAGTGGATATTCTGTCATCCTACATGTTGCAGAGCAACATGTAGTGCTTAGCCAGAATTTAGCTGCCATCCCTAACACAAAATGAGCAATTGTTCAATGTCAGCTCCTTTCATTTCACATGACTGCACCTCCACTCCCCCTTTGTCAACCTGTTCTGCTGATGTTGCTCACCCTCTAGTTTATCCTGCTCTTTTTTTTGTATGATTCAACAAAATTACAACAGTGACATAGCAGCACAAGGCGAAGAAGTGCCATTATGCAACTTGTAGCAGTCTCTCCAGTTGTATTGTGGTATAGTGTCTATCAGCAGGCTTCTTAATTGGATTTTTTTCTTAAGTGGACGTTTTTATTTGTTTGGAAACAGTTTTAAGGCAGAATGCACAGAGATAAGGGTCTTAAAGGCAGTCAAATAACAAATTGAGAGCGATTTAACGCTTTATCCACAATCTAATCATGCGGTGCACATGAGCACTGTGGTGATTTATCATGTGCCAATCTTTTTCACCTTTAACCAGAACTGCACAGGCAAAGGAAACTGATATTTAATTGTTTCATTTAGCCAGTTATTGAAATGTGTTGGTATTCCTGGATTCCTAATAAATCCACTTGTTGTGTTGTATCTTTGAATGCTCCTCTTTTCTGATTTTTTGTGCATGTACTCTTTTATCATCTCCATTGAGGCAACAGAATCAACTAATCAATTGACTAATTTTATTTATAACCTCGGGTGGATTTGGCTACAGTGAGGTGAGTCAGTAGAGAAACTCTACATAGATACACAGTAAATATAAATATAACATGGCCCGGTGTGCAATACTTGTACTTGCTCAATTTGAATACTCAAAAACAGTATTCTCAGTAGAAGAAGATTAAAAAACAAAAATAAAATGAAACAATATTAAAAGAATTGCAAAAATTTCATTTTGGAAACATATGCTAACAAGAGCAAAACTCTGGGATAAAATTCCCTCCATCAAGATGACGCAGCAGCACAAATGGACACAGAGACAAAAAAGTTTTAAAAAAAGAAAGGTGTGGAAAATGTTTAAAAGAAAAAGACGTACAAAGTGAAGCATAGAGAGAACAAAAGTCAGCCGCCTTGAATTCTGACCCCAAACCTACAGAAAGAGAAAAACCAAACCGAGAAACCATGATAACGAGCTACATAAGCTTATAAAACAACAACAGTATCTATGGTATAATGGTATAATTAGAAATTATACCATACATTGTAATTCAAGCCCAGCTCAGAATCTTTCTGACAAACACCTAAATCAAGACTTTTCTATGCTGATGTTTGTTGGTTTTGTGAGACTGTTTTGGGATCTTTTCACCTTTTATGCTGCTGCTTCACAATCAATAAGAGATTGCCTGCTTGAAGCAACAAGTAGTAGAGGGAAAACATACCTCATATATAACTGAATCTACTTTATAAATGTTTAATTTTGGCAGTTGTTCAATTTTATATCTTTAAATTAATTAGCTTAAACATGTTATGCTATCCCAGTAGCATGCCTTGGTTATGTCATTTCAAAGGCTGATAGAAGTCGTGTTAATAGAAAAAATGTGCCTGAGCGGTACTAATTTTCTCTCCTGAATAAGAAACAACAACGGATTGCATGCTCCCGTTTAAAAGGACTTAATTCTCAGAAACTACAGGGGTTGAATTTTGCTTGCAGAACCAGCATCAGCTTTTTTCTCTCAGGTGGAGACGTGAGAAATCTTTGTGACGAGCCTGCTGTAGCCGTGTGAAAACAGAAGGAAACAACAAAATCCACCACAATCTGTTGTCTTGATGAAGTGGGGACCAGTTGTTCCAGACAAAGGAGTCCCGTGTTATTCTCTGCTTTCACTACATTTTACATATGTATCCATCTCAATTTTCACAACTTCTAGTGAATTATCAGCTCCACGGTGTGAAGACATGGAGAACTTCTCTCCACTCCGAGTATAGAGGGTGAGCTGCAATGTCAACGAGAGAAAATCTGTGGTTTTGTCTTTGAATTGAGAAGATATGACGTTTCCCCGAAAATAGTCAAGCAGCCCGAGGCATTGGCTCACTTCAATGGTGCTTCTTCTTGTGTGTGTGTGTGTGTGTGTGTGTGTGTGTGTGTGTGTGTGTGTGTGTGTGTGTGTGTGTGTATAGGGGTCTGTATTTAATAAGAAAGAAGAAGATTCAATGTCCAGCTTGACACCAGAGTTTTGGCAAGAAGTGTTGAGTATTACAGCCCTGGGTGACAGAATATCAGTGGAGATGGCTCATCTGCACACTCAGACAGCCACCCTGCTCTTACTCATGCGTTTATCTCCTCACTTTCAGACCCTGCTCACAAGAAGTCCCTCCTATAACGTCAGGCAAAATTTAATCAGCTTAGACATAGAAATCTGGAGAAAAAGTTTTCGAAGGTCTTAGAAATGATATTTGAAATTAAGGTAGAAAATAGGTCCAGCTTCCTGCTGTGAACATTTTCTGGTTTGCAGATCGCAATCCTTCCTCTGTGACCCGTGAACCGATTAGATTAAAATCCGTGGGGAAATTTTGAGGTAATACTGGCAGTTGGTTCGTATTACACACGTACAAACAATCTAAAATTGCTCTTTGAATAATCCAGCTTTGATCCAGCAGTTCAACACAGCATTTCAGTGCTTGTCGAGTGCACGGGGACCCAGCTGTAAAAACCAATCTCGTGTGCCCCATGTGCGAAGAAGCATAAGCTCACTGAGCAAATAGCTCCGCTTCTGGGTTGATGGTGAACGTTGTGTAACCTGTACAGCGTTTGAGCTATTTCAATTTATCATATCAGTGTTGCTGCTTGCCGATCGTCCCACACTTTGTCCTAATATTGACTCCCCATTATAACCTAAATAAGCCCAGTGTGTAAAAGAGGCTTTTACGTAACTGGAAACTCAGTCAGCAGAGCCTGCCTCTGGTTCAGACATGATCTACTGGCATGAAATAAGCCCTGAATGGCACTGCTGCAGCTAACTCTTCATTAGTCCATGTAATGAAGCAGAAACAGTATAACAATAACAGCATCTCAAGGCCATATAGCTGAAATTCTCCTTAAGGCTCAGATCCATATACACATGGATGAGGTGCATGAAAGCTACTGATCGAGGTTGATCTACTTAATCTAGTAGCTCGGATTAAGATTTACTGTTAGCAAAAATAAATAAATAAATAAATAAATGAATGCTTTTTGCTCTTCGAGAGAACAAGTTCAGTGTCTAGCAGTAGCAATTTTATGACAATAGTCAACAAGTTGTTTGTGTTTGCTGACAGCCACAAAATAAGAAGGAGGATGATGTGAACGACTGACGATGAAAATCGCTCGGATCCGTGGTTGCATTTTAAAACCATAAAATTGACCCGTGTCATAAAAATGCTCTTCATATTGTAAACGTTGCAAGTGTAAGTTCCAGAAATGACAAAAGAAGCATTGATAGCAATATGAAGGCTGATTATAATCTGCCTAGTCCTACATATTCTTCTTGTGGTCACGTTAGGCCATCCTAGACCAGACAGTGATAAGATTATGTCAACGTCTGGCAATGGAAAATGTTAAGAACAACACAAAGTGCTTGTATTTTTACAACCAATCTTTTATAGAATTGTGTCTATCTAGAGACTTTTACTGAAAAACCAACTTTGCTGCACCCGAGTCAACCTTTATTTAATTGATTAAACTCAGCTAAATATAGAAAGGATTTGAAAGAGAGTGACCCAAATCTTGTTTTCATAACTGCAAATAAATTTGATGAACCAAGCCTATATGTTTGAAAATTAGACTCTTTTCTTTTAATACGTCAGACAAATTTTGGATCTGCAGAAAAACTAAATGTGTGATTGTAAATATACTCACATAAGCAGCAATTTGTAGAACAGCGACTCAATTTAGATGTTTTTTTTTCTAGTGCACCTGTTGTAACTATAAGAAAAATGTGTGCATGCACAACTCTCTATCAACATTTCATAGTTAGGTTTCATACTTTGTGCTCTTTCAAATGGTATTAGGTTTTCTTTTGTCAGACTGACAGTGTTTCCTGTTTGTTTTGACACAAATTGAATTGAACGCATTAAAAGTATTTTTAAGCTATATGTTTCAAATTACAGAAACAGAATGAGAAAAACATAAAGCGCAAAAAACTGAGAAACATGAACAGCACAATAAAAAACATCATCATTGTGTACTGAGTTGCTCCCATTCACCATATCATATAGTTTTTGGTGCTTTCTACTTTTATGGCTGCCCATTAAATCATTACTGAGTCACTCATACTTGTCAGTGAGCATGGCACTTGTTCATGTGGCATGACTGCACATGCTGCGACAAGCTGGACATCTGATGTTGGACCAGGAAGTGGTCCTGCAGTCGCTATGTGAAGGTCCAGCGAGCCTCTGGCTGTGTTGTACCGGTACTCTGTGTGTGTGAAACCGGCCCAATGCCCTTTCCTTTCATATCTGATGCAATAGGAAGGAAGTGTGCATGGCGCTAAAATCAATAGAGAAACATAAAAAAATGTTTTTTAAGTTATGTTTGAAACATACAGCATTTTATGACAACTGAATAATATAGTAGTTCTATAAAATGGCTCCATATAGGTGCCCGGAAAAAACATAAAACCACATCTTTAGATGGTTAGCTTACACAAAAAAGATGTAGTTTTGATTGAAGCTAGAGAACATAACTCGACTTAGACAGAATATTTTCCTCTATCAGCCCGTGGACTTTACATTTTCTGATGAAAGAGAGTGGTGCCATTTTTATTTGATGTTGAAGAAGTGGCTTGCAGCAATGGAGACTCCCAAAAGATGAGCCGGTTCCTTATATTCTTTCAGTTTTAGGCAAGTAATCTGTCAGCGCGTTCTCTCTGGTCGTAAATATCTCATTGCAGTCTTTGAAAAATATTTTATATTTTACACTATGATAAAAGTGAATTGACTCCGTTTTGGTGCAGCAGGACCCTGCACATGTTGAACCATTTCTCCTGATACAAACACAGGAGAAATGGTTGCCAGAACAAATTTGTTTGGTTCAACTCTGAAATAGGCTCTGGGCCAGTTGTGGCTCTTATTTCATTTATTTGTGTAAGCCTATTACGGATGTCTTTTTGTTGTATTGTTGTTTATTTGTTTTGTTTTGTTTTTCTCATGATCATTGTGTTACCACACACTTAAAGGTTCCTAACTAGCAAAGTTTTATAAATTCATGTTTTATCAAGATGCTACATTTATCTTTTTATATATGTATAAAAAATCTGCAATGTTTTTACAGGAAGAAATTAAAACTTAAAGATTTTTAACATTGACTTTACACGTTGGATCCTGTCTGTATAGAGACAGAAAGACTCCTGTCTGCAGGGGAGAGATCAGAGCCTTTGTTCTTCTCCTCACACCTGCTTTTTCCATCCACTGATAGGATATCTAAATGTCAGGCACTTTATCTGCCAAAGATGAATTCAGTGGAAGAACCTGGTCTGCCACAAAATTCTCAACATTGTTCTGAAATCTCCCTGATGCATTGCTCAGGTCTGATCTTCCTTCATGTTAATGTAGATTCATAAATAAGGTAGAAATTGAATCAGATTGAATTCATTTTAGAGTTATGAATATATATTTTGTCTGGTTATTTGCTGTTTGTTTGGCCAAATTCTAATAACAGTGACAAGATGTTGAGCCTGTCATTCTCCTTCCAAATATGTTTCGGGTTTATGACGTCTGAGTGAACACAGCAGCAACAAAAGACTCGCCTCCACTTTGGTCGGCCCTGTCCGAATGAATAACGGTGGCACAAAAATGTGCTGGAAAGTATATGAGGACCTCAGTACAATATAGTGAAATGATTTTCATTTAATAAAAAAGGCAGAAAAACGAGCGCTGCCTGCCGTGAACCGATGCCTATCTATACCGGTGGAGACTTCCTCTGTTGTGTTGCTCTGTTATATATTTTTTTATTAGTCAGCAGAAGAATCTCCATTGTATTTACTTCAGGCTTTTATTCTTCATATTGCAGCAATAAAACCAAGGAAAATAATAATAAAAAAGTTGCTTTCTTGTGCAAATCAGTGTGAATAGCAGAAACAAAGAAAAACAAAAAGACATCAGATCATCTCTGCAGATTAAAAGTAATGGAACCTATTCTTAAAAAATGCATACTAATACAATCTATTGATAATTAACAACTGTATGACTATTTCTAAGGAGAAATTACTAGAAATAAATCACCCCAATTATAAGAAAACTTGATTCAGCAGATTCATTTTTCTTGTCCCTTTTTGTTTGTCATACAGTAAATAGCTTGGAAAAAAAAAAAAAAGAAAGAAAAAAAGCAATGCTTGAATTTCTTGAAGTGTTGTGAAAAATCCTTTCCAGTCCTCCTCGCAACTCAAAAGTTTCCTCAGGCATTTCAAATGAAAGCTCAGACGTCTTCAAGAAACTCAAACAAGTTCAGCCGCTTCTCCTCCTGCCTTTCTCGCCGAAAGCACAGAGCCAACCTTCCCAGGTTGAACAAAACATTTAACAAGTCTACCTTTGACTGGCTGAGAAAAATAAAACCTAAAGAATAAACATCCAGTCAGCATTCTGCTTAGTAAGCTTAAGAGGTTAAAAAGAGAAAATTCTAGTTCTACACCCACGTCACTTGACTCGCTAACTAAATCTTTTTATATTGCAAGAAAGCTGTCTATTCGGACTTTATGCTACAAAACCAGCAAATGTTTTTTGTTGCTTTTTTCTGTTTGACTGTTGATTAGAGTTTCCAATTTAATGTCTGGAAGAGGAAGATCAACGTAAAAGTTACCCGTGTTTGCTTTAACAGAGTGACAAAACCATTGATGTATCTCTGGAACCGACAGAGGAGAACCACTAGCAACAAAAGGTAAGAATGAAAACTGAATGATTAACTGTAATGACATAGCCAGTGTTGACACAATATCCAGATCTTGCCTTTGCAGAGAGCTTTTTTACTTAATGTCCGAGTGTGAAAACAGAGATCCAGCAGAAGGCAGCCTGAAACTTTTTAGCTGGGAATGCAGCTAGAAGCCTCACCATTCTGTACACAATCAGATTTATCTGCACCACAATAACATAGCTTTCATGATATCAAAAATGCACCATCTGTTGCTATGGACGCTGGAAGTCAGTATACCGACACACAATCTGCAGTTTATTTGTCTCAGACAGAGAAAAAAAAGATGGTCAAGGCTCCAATTAATTACCCCTGTCGAACATTTAGAAGCCACAGTTGGAGAGAGAGGTCAAAGCTTATTTATTAAACCACCTGTGTAAACATCAATAGAATTTTTTTTTTTTACTGACAGGACAAATGAAATGTCAAAAACCAAGTCAGACAACCTTACCAAGTAATTGTTTCCTCACAACTAGCATCCACAGAGGCCTCCAGCTAAAGTTGTCTGTCGGTGCCGTGGTCTGAAATGTGTCGCGTCCTCATCCTATTCATCCCTCGGCCTTGGATTGTTCCTTCAAGCAAGACTAAAACTGCACGAAACGAGTGTTTGCACGTAAAAATCTATTTTAGGAGTGTAATGAGAAATCCATCTTCTTGGCCTGTTTATTTTTACAAAGCATATCCTTTTTTTTGGGCATATAGGATCTCTGGGGAGACTCAGAAGGTTCGCTCCATCATTTTCTGTGTCGTACTTTAGCAGCCACAGGTCTATTCAGTGCATCCTATTTAAAAACATTTCTTTAATAAGGAAAGCATTTTCTCTTCTGTTTATTAAAGGCAGCTGCACTTGCAACACACATTTAAAAATTATATAAAGCTTCCACGTATAAATAAATAAACAGCTATTGATAAAACACTTTGAAATTAACAACTGCAGTTGGAATACTGCACACTGATCTCTTTTTGTATTGCAGGAATGAACAGTTCGTGCTCTCTTTCATGTCTAACAACATATTTTCAAGATATTTTAGGTTGTCTGACTCTGCAGAACAATTTTGTCTTTTAATTCAGTCTATCGCTGCTCATTTCTACCTTTCAGAATTCTCAAATTTTACGTTTTGGCCCAAAAAACACAGAAACTTAGAAAAAACAAAATCACAAAAGTCGTTGAGCGACAGATTCTTTCAAAAGGAAAGGCTTGTAAAGTGACTTCAACCACAACCACAAACCAGAAAACGATTCACCCTGCACTCAAAACTCAGCCCACAACTGCTGCTGCTCAGAATGACTCAGTCCAGTTTAGCACATCCACAGCAGCACTCTGATCCCTCTTCCTTTTAATGCGCACTCTCATGGCGGGGTGTTAATGGCTTACACAACAGATGTTTAATATGCCCCGTTTCAATCCATGAGAGACGAAAACCACCTGCAGCCTAAGAAACATACATGACAACCTGCGACCCCTGCTCCCCCTCCTCTCAGAGGCAAAACAAGGCTGTTCACACATACGCCCTTTTTTTCCCCGTTTCATGAGCAACGACGACGCACACAGACACGAAACCAGCGGAAGACAACATGCAAAACAGCGAGTGTGGGAGATGGAGTGTGAACGAGAGAGGAGGAGGAGAGAGATGGAGGAAGTGAAATGGAGAAGCGGAGCGATGACAGCTTCCATCTGCTGGAGAGCTGCTGATGGTTTCCTCAGACAGTCGCGTCCACTTGGATCAGGATGTATGCGTACGCAGTAATGAAGTAATGAGGGTGTTTAACAGAAGTGTGTTTTATAGCAACAATTAGCGGGGGAGGAATGTTGCCTCATCATGTATGGAGCAGTCAGTTTTATGAACAGCTGCAATTCATCTCACTGGGAGAATAGTAACTCCTTTCATAACCTCAGTGCCTCGCAAAAAAAAAAAAAAGAAAAAATACTCATGGCTTTTTAATCTTCGGTGTATTTTATTGGGATTTTAAGTAATAGAACAACACAAAGTAAAGTGTAATAGTAAAGTGAAATGAAAATGTCAATATCCTTTCATGACATTTTATTCATATTTTTACTACTTTTATTGTGATTATTGCTAAATAAAGTCCAGGGAAAGCTGTCAGAGGTTAAACAAACAGCGCCATGAAAGACCAAGAAGCACTACAGACAAGTGGAGAACAAAGACGTGGACAAGTTTAAAGCAAGGGTAAGTCATTAAAAGTAAATCCCAACATCTCAGCAAGTACGGTTCCATACATCATCAAACGGAAAGAGTATGGCACGCCTCCAAAACCTACTCAGATATGGCCGTCCATCTAGACTGACGGGTTGAACAAGGAGAGCATTAATCTGAGACGCGGTCGAAATCTAAGGCCCCGGCAAATCTAGTAGCACAAATCTGACCTTTATGGAAGAAAGCCATTATTATTGTTATTTATTTATTTTTGTAATAGATGTTTGTTTTATTGTCAAAAAAAAAAAAGTCTTTAATATTAAGCCTCAGGGGAAAGCAAACATGCAGGTAAAGGTGCTCTGCTCTGATGAGGTCAAACTTGGACTTTTTTCACTCAAATTATGAAATATTGCGAAGGATAAATTAATCTGTATACTTCTTTTACATTTGTTTCCTTTTTTTGCTAAATGGATTATTAGAAAATAGGCATTATTTGGATGAATAATATAGTATTTCATCATAAGAAAATAGCTTTTAGTAAATTTTTTTGTATAAATCTTAATTTAGGTGTAATTATTTTAAAGCTGTTAAATTTATCCAAATTCTGTGAATTAAAAAAAAATCTATTTTCTGTAAAGTTGTGATAAATGTTCACTGAGAAACAAATAATTCATCCTGCACTGATTGAGATTCATTACTTATGTACGTTTACCACTTCTACAATTAATGAGACATTTAACTTTATTTTATTTATTTGGGTTTTATCTGTAACATAGAGATGTGAACTCAAAGCACCACTGGAGGTTTGATTTTCCAGGAAAGGCTGCAGTGGTTGCAAAAGGCTGAAACAGGTGTGATGTGTTCATTGGTTAGACACTTTGACCCTGAGGTGAACAAGGAAGCCTGCCTTTTCCTCTCTTTTTCTCACGCAAGACCTGATCTTGTCACGGATAATATTTTCAGATATCCCGCTGTGCGGTCACATCAGCACACCGATTCTAATGAAAAGAGAATTTTGCCTACCGCTAAGTTCTTGTGGTACAGGTGTGTAAAAAGTCTCCAGGGTGACAGTTTAATGCCACATTTGTGTCAAATGAGAGAGATGGTAGAAATACGCTGTGCGACAGAAAGCTACTTTCACTTTGGATTCAGCATTAAGGCTGCATATTCTCCCAGAAAATACGTTTTGCCTCATCTGAGCCGAACCCTGAAATCGGAGTGATGTGATTGATTCTGATGTTCTGAGTTCTTATATCATGCCTCTATTGTACTGTACAGTATACTATATTTGGGTTTGCTCAAAGTAGCAGACTCACACACTTTGCAGAAGATGGAGAAAAATTACTTGGTTTTGGGGGAAAAATATCCCCCAAAAAACAGCCATTGCAGTTCTGCAGAAGCTGACAGAAGCAAGGCAGAAAAAAGATAAATCTTTTATATAAGACAAAGGTATGGAAGGACACCATGTTTTAAAAATGAGCTTGTCAAATAAATAATGCATGTTTCTTAGTAGAAGTATTCAAAAATATTGTATTGATCTAATATCAACTATACTTAATAGCTTGTAACATTTCCAGGAGTCATCTAGAGGTCAAGTGATGATTTTCTATTTCTTCCTCTTCCTCCCTGCTTGTGGAGGAGCTGGACATTTGTGTTTTTATGGGATCACCCTCATTTATTTAGAACTAAATTAATTAACCACTGTGTTCAGGCAAACTTGTAGAAAGTTGAGTGGAAGGAAAAATGAAAAAAAGTGAGGTTGATTACTTCACAAAGAATCATCCAATCCTGCCTAAGATCTTCCAGAACCATGTTTTGAGTGATGATCTGAAGAACATGGGCCGAAACGTCCAAAAATGTATGAATGACACATAAACAGCATTTGATATCACCATATCCATTATGAAACATACTCTCTGGTTTCTTTGATTTTTGATGGAACTTGGGTTTTGTCAGGGTGGATAAAGTCATAAACACCTTTTAGGTGTCTGATAGAAAACTCAGGAAGATGAGTCATTTTAGTTTTTTGGTCCAAACACTTTGAATCAAAAGACTGAGAAAAGTAAAGTTTTTGGAGTGGCCAAACGAGATTTCAGAGCTAAATCTGACAGAAAATCTGTGGGATTATCTGACTAGATCTGAGAACTAGAAAAGTTCTCACAATCCGAAAGATTTGGAAAACTTTCAGACGTCACAGTGGGTAAATATTATTGCAGAGAAGAGCCAAAGTAAAAGGTGGTTCAGCATGATGGTTTGCTATCTGAAACAGTTTTTTTTTTTCTTCATCAATTGAAGTTTGCTGTACAGGTTGATGTATCAATCCTGATGAGCAATAGTCACACACTGCTGACCTGGCCAGAGTCCCGGCTGCAACCCCGGCCAAGTCACATCACAGTATACCTTCACCTCAGATGCACAGTCATTGGATGACTGACATTCAGTCCTCTGACAAAGTTTTTCTTTTCTTTTGTTAGTCAGGCCAGCCACAAGCAGAGCGATGACTCTGTCCCTTTGAGGTTCGGTCAGCTGTGACATTGAGCGGACGTTTCTGTCAGCGGTCATTCTGCTGTGCTGGATCACACAATTTTCAGAGATATAGGTTCATTTCTCTAAAATAAAAAGCTATATTTAAAAAACCTGCTTCGCTCGGGTCAAACCTTACAGCTATCTCATTTATTTGATGTTTCAAGTTCACAGTGCTGCCGTGTGATGGACTGGCGACCTGTCTGCGGTGAACGTCACCTCTCGCCCGAAAAGTCTCGCTGGAGATAGGCACCACCAGCACCTCTCCTGACCCCGTCAGGGACAAGGGTGTACAGAAAATGGATCGATGGGTGAAATTCACAGTGGCTTGCAAAAGCATTCACATTTTTTGCACACATTTTCCCCATTTCTTCCTGTTACAGATCTTAAAGTATTTTATTTGGATTTTATGTGAAATGCCTTCACAAATTAGTGTTTGATTGAGTTGTGGAATACTACACCAGCTTCATAGTTTTCACCCAAAAAAAGTCTGAAAACTGTCAATTTGTCCTCAGCCTTATTTACGCAGATACTCTGAAGTGTCTTTAGAATACCCGGAAGTGCACCTGTGTGGGCAGAAAAGACAGAGAAACAAGGCAGCACTGGGCATAACCCCAGCGTGAAACAATGTGCAAGATTGGCCCAGTCAAAGTAATCGGAAAAGGCGATATTGACATATGCGATCCACCCAATCTGACTGAGAAATCTTGTGTCATCTTGTGTCATTTTTTTCCCCTTATCCACACCATTAATTCTCGCTGCGTTTGTTTGGTCTGTCACATAAACTACTTGAAAACTAAAATGTAAACACTTTTTTTTTTTTTTTTCAAATGACAACGTCATGATCTTATTTACCAAACAGATGACTCCTCGGTCACACTGCTACCTGCGCAGACAAGTAGCAGTTCTGTGATCTCCATCACCATATAGCCAAGCCCAGACGACCTCGCGTGTGCGCGCGCTCCCACATGACGCGAGGCGCTCCGGCACATGACATATTTGGCTTTGAAGTGACGTCACGGCAACGTGGGGCTCGGCAGGCAGGTCGTTCGTCAGTCTAAGAGGAGCAGCAGGAGGAGACGGACCATCCTCCTCTCCTCTGTAATGACAAGCTCTCATTTCTCTCTCTCTCTTCCTCTCTCTCTCTCTCTCTCCAACTCCTCAGAAACAATCCTCATCCTCTAGGACTCTCCCTCATCGCGCTCCTTCTTCCTTCCTTCACTTTCGCCTATTTTCCATAATTTTTCTCCCCATCCCTTTCTTTTTACTTTCTCCGAAACCCATCCTCAACCCTGAACACCTCCAGAGATGTGAGGAGATAATGAGGACCCCCTGCCAGCGCTGCTGACTTGGAAGATCCGTGCATCCTCATCTTTTGCTCTCTCTCTATCTCTCTCTCTGTCTCTCTTCCTCTCTCTCTCCTTTTTCTCGGAGGTTCATCTGCCTCTCAACAATGTAAGCGACGTACTGTCAGTTCAGTGATGAAGAAGCACACTACTTGGTCCGTTTTCCCCGCATCTCATGTGCTCGCTCTTCCAGTCGGAGGGAAGGAATGAAGGATTTTGCGCGGAGGCAAAGTTTGAGGGCACCTGCTCACCTGGCCGCCTCTGCCTTTAACTGATTACCAGGAAGAGAGCAGAACAGCAGATGAAGAACTTCTGAGCGAGCTGACTGTTGTTCTGGCGTTTCTAGTTATTTATTTATGTATTAATTTATTTGTTTTTCTCGCTTGAGTGGGATTTGGTCACCTTCTTGGAGGAATTCGACGTGCGCCACGTTGAAGGATATGACTTAGAACAAAGATGCTGGCGTTGACAGCTGGAGTAAGGTCCGTGACTTGAGTGCTTGTCTCACTTCAGACTAGAAATTGCCCCAGACGTAGGCGAACAGCCGTCCAAATGGGAGGATACCTGGAGGACTGAGGCGGATTCGGCAGCCGAGATAAGATGTGGATAAAAAGGAGCGCTGCTGCGCGCAGGTGAGACACGTCCGCTGCCGATTAAAATAGCGTGTTTGGGTTCAGATCTGTCACTTTGACGCTCGAATAACCCGAATAGCCCATCCTGTCGAAAGTCGGACACCCCTCTTCACAACACGTCTCAGTTTTTAAATCTACGCCACGGCAACTTAATGAGTTCATCGGAATTGAATTCATGCACGCGAAGACTCCGAGAAAAGACAATTGCAAAGGGGAATAACGCATTTCACACACTGCACAGCTTTTAAAATGAAGTGCTGTCAACGTGGAATATTTAGGCGAAAACATTGTGATTTTCAGAGGAAACATTCAAAACGTTCGTATCAGGAACGCTAGGGGTCACCAACAGCACAGCTCAAACGACTCACGCGGTCACAGACGCACGCGCGCACAGCCTCAAGGTTAGCCTTGGCAGCTCCGCCCCACTTCTGAGAGCAAACATATGGAAAGATGCAATCATAAAGTAATTAGAAGGCCAATTTATGGAGGCTAAATGAAAGGTAATTATACGTCCCTATGATAGTAACGCCATTGATTTAAGGGTCAATGCCCATAACATGTTTCAGAGTTTTGGGCTCTGAAAGTTTCTTTTGCTGTTTACTGATCTGAGCTTATCAAGGGTAGGAAACAATGTTCCATGGAAGCTATTGGGAGAGAGGCTCTGAGGCTGACCTCACAGAACTGTTGTCCTTTTCAATGTTTCACTTTCATGTTACTTTGAACAAGATGGGAAACAGGCTGCTCAGCTCAAGCTTCCAAAGAAGTGTCCGACCGAAAGCCAAAATTTGCCACATTCATTCCCCGTGAAGGTAGCCAATACTCCTAAATGAGCAACAGTCTAATGTTATTCAGATTCTTCAGACACCTGCTGAATCTCACTCCTGCCTGGCATATCTAATTCCTTCCCGTTTGCAGGCACACATTTATTATGCATGACACGCTCTCCACATCCTAGGCTGACCTCACAGGGTAATGGCAGTGCACGGCGTCGGCAGAGCAGCAGATGCACAAGATGATGAAACAAATTGGTTTCAGATGCGGTGTGGTCCAAAGCTGGACCAGATCTGCTTCCCTGTTGAGGAATTTTCTTGCTGCTTGTTGGGTGGGGATGTGGAACGTCAAAATGCCTGGAGAAACGGCAACTGGTGTCATGGGCCGCAGCAGCATTTTATGAGTTGTTAGCCACTTTGTTTGAAACGGCAGCTGAAGGCTTGAGTCGTCTGTTCTTGTTGGGTGTTTCTTCGGTCAGTGATGGCGAGTGGATCCTGCAGGGACAATTCTTACTGTCCATAAACTGTGTGTGCTTATGTGGAATAAAAAGTGGAAGTTGTGCAGGAAGAGCTACTGTACCTGTTTGAACAAATGAAGAACAACCTGCCCTAGAGATATGTGGGCGAAAGTTAAAAGACATTGCCTTAGCAAAATTTTAAAAAAGGAAATTTTGGAAGATGAAAAAAAAAAAACTCCACACTACAGCCTTTGGATTGTAATTCGTTTATTCATTCTGTTATTCATTATGGATTCTAGGCAACTGATCTCTTTAGGAATCTCTGTCAAAAAGGCTTTATGATTACTCCTTGTCAAAATTTCGACCTGTAAACGCCCTGGCGAAGGTTTATTCTATTGTTATTGTGATAAACTTAATCTTTCTTGCCATTTAATATTAGGTAGAAGACAAAGTATTAGGTTGTATAAATACTTTTAAAGCATAAATCTGAAGGTGACCAGTGGATCCACTGTTAAAGAGTTGGAAAAAGCCTTGGAAAAAAAAAATCATTATTTTACTTCTGAAAATGTCACTCTTCAGTTAGAGTGCATTTATTCAGTGGGGGGAAGAGCAACGTATCATAAAAATTAACTGCAAACTTTTATTGCCATCATGCAGAGACGGAAAACAAGAATCCAGCGTATTGTCAGAGAAATGCAGTAAAGTCAGGCATCCGGTGTTATCAATTCTGCATAACAGCAATTACATGCCATCCATATGCCCATCAGGTAGTGGTAAGACATTCCAACCAAGCATTTTTTTTCGTCCCACCATCACAAATTTAAAAAAATGTGGATTTTCTGGGTGGCGTTGATGTAAAACTAAGGATGAAAAGGACAACAATTACTCTGTGCCCACTGTTAATCATGGTAGTTATCTGTGATGCTGCGGCGCCTTTTTCTCCTCCAAAGGGCCTATGAACCTTCTTCATGTTGGGTGTTTTTCATAGGCCCTTTGACATCTTTAAATGAATTACCACATAATTCTACATTTAATGGTGGCTTCCTTTTACCTACTGAAAATCGATTAATATGGTGTATTACTGTCAGATAATGATCCAAAAGAAATAGCACAGTGAACAGTAATTGTCAATCATACGCAAAATCAACTTTATTCTCTGGATCAGCCAGAACTCTGAGTATTCGAGTTAAACAGGTCAAAGGTCCCTCACTCATTTTTTTCTCTAAATCTGGAAAATATTATAGAAACCTAAGACTTGACCAACTGGTAAAGGGAGGCAGCACAAAATGATCAACAGCGACTTCTGTGATATCAGTGATAAAAAAAAAAACAATAATTAAAATCATAATTTTTATTATTGACAAGGTTTCACAACTGAGATTATACAACTGGAATAATAATGTTAATAATATTTAAAGCATGCTTATAATCAAAAAATATTCTTGTAGTGTGTGCGTGGGTGTGTGTGTGTGTGTGAGTGTGTGTGTGTGTGTGTGTGTGTGTGTGTGTGTGTGTGCGTGTGTGTGTGTGTGTGTGTGTGTGTGTGTGTGTGTGTGCGTGTGTGTGTGTGTGTGTGCTCCATTTGGCCAAAAAGGAAGCTTGTAACTAGTTTGACAGAAGTACTGGTTCTGTAGCACACTAACAGATAGTTAAATATCTTTTTCATCATTCTTCTGGTTGCTTTAAGTTATTTGTGTAGAAATATGGCTGCAAAATTGGCTGTTGGTGAGAATATATGTTTTAGATTTTTTATGAACAGCTATGTTAAAATACATTGGGATTTCTCTCATTGTAAATTAAATCCCAAATACATGATAGATTGTCCCAATGGAAGACAAATTTACGTGCGATCCAGAGACAAAAGCAGCTGTAATTGTGTATAATTTGAGTCTACCGGCCACCATTCATCTATGCCAGGCTCCACACCTCGGTACTGAATCTTTCATGGATGTCACACAGTTTTGGCCTCCCCACGGAGAGCCCTCATCCCACCAGCACACAGGAGATGCTATCAGCCTTCAGATTACTGTGGCTGCATAACGTAACGGGCAGAGACACCAGTTATCTTTCCCAAGGACCTTTCTTCTTGTCGAGTCGTCTCCCGGAGGCTACCGTTTCTTGGGGTGTATAATTATTTTCAGTCTGGATAAATATTGAATTTATTCAAACGTTGATAAAAAGAGGAAGTTGTTCAGCTGATCTTTGTGTGCTAAGAAAGCTAAGGCAGCACATCCTGATATTCATGGGGAGCACGTACTGTACGCGCTGTGTTACCGCTACACTAAATTGTGGTTTGTATCTGACTGATGGTCTAATTTTGAACAATATAAGTGGCTTAATGAACAAGGGCCCCGAATACACAAAGCAACTGCGCAGCATCAGCGGCCTGCAGCTGATGGACTTTATGTGACCTGCCTCTTCGTTCTTAGGCTTTCACCACAACTCCTGTGCCAAACGTGGCATTTCTTTATGAGGGGGCATCAGATATCCAGATAGTCCTATGATTTAGGTGCCATCTTAATAGCCTCTATGAGGGTTATTAACTGGGCCTCTCTGGAGTGTGATTAACCTAATTTGCAGAGAAATAGGCTGTGTTGCTTCTCCGAGATCGTATCCTCTGGAGGTGTGTGTGTGTGTGTGTGTGTCTGTAAGAGCGTGTCGGTAACACCATGTGCTCAGTAGTCTATCTAATCCAGGCGGACCAAGACAGGTTGTCCCTGTCTAACGGCAAAAGATACGAAGCGTCCATCTGTGGTTCATGTGACCAAACCTGAGAATTTGTTTAGAGAGGCATGAAAACAAGATCTGTTGCATAAAGCATAAATTACACAACACTAACTTGGATTGTAGCTGTAAGTAAAGATAGATTACTGGATTTGGATCATGGCTACTGTTTTGATTTCCTTTTCCCCTCTACAACACATAAATGTATATCGAATGCTTGAGATGAGAGGGATGGAGTTTGATTTTATAGCCCTGGAAAAAAAATAAAATAAATAACACTAGCTGTTAAAGTTGGTCACTGTGACCATAGTATCATACATTATAGTTTTTCCGCTTTGTTTTATGACTTGAATCTCTAAAGTTCCTTAGAGCATGGAGCTGAGCTGTAAAGTTTGAAACAGTGATCTGATCTGAAAACTACCGATAATCTTTTGGAGCAAAGCTACTTTCCAATCTAATAACTTTCACCCATTTGGATTTAAAGTAGTTCATAGAGACAGCAAGCTGAAGGTACAAGCAGGTCTTTAGTACAGAAATTGGTAGGTGATGAAAATCGGATCAGCCATTGCTTACCGGATGGTTGGAAAAGTAAAAATTTGGTTGTTTTTCACAGGGAATGACTCTGCCACTTGATCTCTGATACAGAAAGATGATGGTTATGTTAAGAATCAAGGAGGTGTTTGAAGTGAAGTCAGAAGGAGCACAAGATAAATGAAGGGACAGGATAATGTGAAAGTGACTTTTTTTCAGCTTTTACATCATGTTACTCTCACATTAACAATATACCTGGAGTGTTGCCTTGAATCAAGTTTGAGAAATCATTTAATCTCCCATGGCAGCCATTCAGGTGTGGAAAACGGTTGCCAGGAAGAGCGATGTTGTGATAAATTTCTGAGATCATCTTCCACCTTTCAGAAGGAGCAAGAGTTTCTTAAAGACACACAGCATGTAAAGGTGTAAATATAAAGGCGTTAAACTGCAAAGTCAAATTTCTCTTAAGTCATATTTGATATATGCAGCATTTTTATAACAACTGAAGGTAACATATTTCCTTGATTATGCCATAAAATGGCTCTATGCGCCTTGAAAGTACATATTACTTCCCCTTTAAAAGGAAACTGTTTCATTCTGCATATAAGAAAGCACAAAACTTTCAGCAGCTAACAAGAAGGCTGAACAGAGTCGAGCTCAAATATAAAACTGTACTCTCAGACATAAATTAATTAATGTAAATTTATATATAATTGTACTAGTATCAGCTCCATGGCATGCTTCTTGATGAGTACTAACAAATGGTAACTCGATCAGTCTGGGTTGTGAGAAGGTTTGTATTTCTAATTTGAACCAGCTTATTTGTGCTTCTAAGTGTTTGCCTCATCTTCTGCATACTCCTCCATTTATTTAAAATTTGCTTTACGACTCAAATCTGCAACTTGACTGCATCAGCTAACAGCTAACAATGTGCTGCTGATGTTAGATAAACCTTGTGTCTGATTGGCAGCCCTGACAGTTCCCAGCCTGCAGGTTATGGGGATCAGATCCTTCGGTGTGCTGCAGACTTGAAACCTGGTCATGGGGTAGTTTTGACTTTCACACCCTTCAAAGTTTCAATTTGGCAGAGATGTTACACCTAAACAATATGCACTCCCTGTCTATGCAGTAGAATATCATCCTGTGACTTTTGATTAGAGGAAGATTGGCTCCACTCTGTGGAAAATGAAAATTTTCCACAATTTATCAATTGACCAGAGCACAAAACAACCCTGCCACTTGTTCCAGCCACTTTTGGTGAAAACTGTAATTACCATCTTCTGTTGTTTGTGAAGGTGTGTCTTGTTGCTGTTTCACTGACGCACATCTATCCTGCAAAGTAACAGAATTACCAACACAGATCTTGTACTGTACCTGATTAATGTAGTGAGCTTTTTGCTGGATCAATAGCTCTTCTGTGAAGGACCAGATTTATCCGTCATAGCCCATTTCCATTAACTGACCCAGAATCTCACAGCTCGGCTGAAATGCTTCATAATAAAAGCTTTATTTTGGTTTTAGCATCTATGTGATAATTTATGTGGACTGTGGCACAGGGCACAGTAAGAATTATTACATCAAAGGACTTTTATAATTGCAGCAATTTTCCAGTTTTTCTGTTTTCTTTCTTACCCTGTTTCTCCCAGGCCTCATCTCTCTGAGCATGTGGGTCATATACACAGCGCTGGAGGACATTGTGCAGTGGGAGAAATTAATGGGATGATGCAAGAGCCTTGGCTGTTACGTCTTGGACCACATAGTTAACCAAATGCAACAATATTTTTCTGCTGTTTTCACTTTTGTTTCCTCCTTTAAACTGTTTTCTGGTGCAGCCATAGTAGCAGCTGTTCCAGCTTAAACCTAAGGGCTCAGATGAATGTGGGTCTAGTTATGTGTGTAAATGTGTGAGTGATGAACACTGCCGGGACATTTGGAAGGTTTCGTACAGTATTTACCTCCCAGTGGCCTGCTCCACAAAGGCAATCCATAAATCCACAGAAAGCCAACCGCGATTTTTATCTGGGTGATATGGGATATCCGCCGAGACCAGATCAGCTCCAGCACCCCTAAGAAACATGCAGACTATATTTATCTATGTAAAGAGATGAAATTTGTCTTTTGAATGGGTGATGTTCAGCCATTTCCTTCAAACCATGCAGACATAACGAATGTTTAGCAAAGATTATTCCAGTTCACACCAAACCCTGCAAATCTCCCTGACCTTTTGTAAAACTCTCTGATGGTTTACCTTCAGAGATAAAACACCCTTGAAGATATTGCACCTGCAGAATCATTGATCAGGATGCCACAACATAATATTATACATGCATAGTAAAAGGGGCAAAAGTAAGATGTTTTCTTTCTCAGGGGCAAAAAGATAGTTTAAATCCATCTCTTTGACAAGGTAGTGATCACTTGGTAAAAGCCTGAGAGTGAATACGTCAATGGTGTGCTGGATTTATAAACTCTTTCCATTGGGAAAAGTCAGAAAAACTCGAACACTTGGACAGTTGTAATTTGTCTCACAGACATTTGGAAATGTTCAGCTCAGAATTGGAGAAGCATAAAAAAAAAGTCTGACTTTGCTTCAGACTTCTGAGTCAAATGTTTTATTTTCTCGAGAAGGTCTTTGAGTTCAGCATGGTGTGTTTGTGCATTCCAGGCATAAGTCAGCTATCAGTAGACCAAAGTCTCAGGATTTTAAATGGTTGAAATGCTACCCTTCCTGCCATTTGAAATCTTGTAATGGCTTTATGGAGCACACAGTGATGTCTGCTAGAACTGTCAAGGTCTCTCACTGGTTATGTAAGTTATTTCTGCTGGTTTATTTTGATAAAACGGCATCCACGCACTTTTCAAGGTCTGTAAGTAGATCTTGCAGACCTTAAAAAATAGTGCATAAACTGTCTCACCCAGAACATCAGCACACGTCACAATAATTCCAGGGGTTTCTCGACATTTCCTGTCTCATCAGAAAGCTAAAAGGGTTGAATGACGAGGCCACGATAGTTATAGCTCAACAGACATTTATTCTGAATGCAGATCTAATTTCCTAGAGAAAAAAACCTTTGATTTTAGAGGCAGATTCAATCTAAAGCGCCATTTCAGGAATGTACTTAAGCGTTCCTTCAGTGACACCAAAGGGAGTATATTTTCATCCAGCGCTGTGGGTAAGGTGCCAGTTGAACCGAGTTTTAAACGGAACAGCTGAATAAGTCATGTAGCCTCATAATTCATAAATATCCAGCATGCAGCATTCATCAAAGCAGAGAATTGCTTTCTGGCATTATGCATAGTCTAACGTTTTCTATTTACTTTATCAAACAGTCTGTTAAATTGATTTAACAAAATGTCAATTAGAAGCTTTCCAAAGAGACATAATATAAGAATGATATTTGGGGGTAAAATACTATAATTGCATGTGTGGATTTTTGCTTTCTTGTTGAAGAGCAGAAGAGTTCAATCAGTTTTGACTTCTTCCTCCTTTTTGATGCTAGATAAAAGGTTATATTATATATTTAAGATGTTTGGTTAAAAAAATCCATTCTGACCTCTTTTGAAACTCATACTTATATCTTTTATCATATGGATTTCCCCCAATGATCATATTTTTTCATGTTATGAAGGTACAGGCTAATTTATGTGGTAGCATATAAAATCAGTGCTGTACTGAATGCTTTGTCCTCAGTGAATGCAGAAAAATCTTAATGGCGTGACACCAGACAACTTATAAATAAAAAGAACAAAATAGCTGCCATGTGCTTGAGCAATCTTGGGTTAATTAAGTTGAAGATTGTATATGATTTGCCACTCTCTAAGAGATCTGAGCCATGTAAGCACTTTACGAAATGCAATCATGGTCTAATCTGAATGTCCCAAAGGTGCACAACGCCACTTATTGATGCTTTGAGTGGAGAGAGACAATGGCTTCCCTCATAATGACATAAAACATAACCATCGCTCCACTCTCTGTGAGAATGCAGATGGTGGATGACAGATGGTCAATCTGTTATAGTCATTTTCAAATCTCATTGTGGATCTCTGCTATCTGGAGTGCTGTTTTTTTTTTTTTTTTTTGCCAATATATTTGGAAATGTTCTGTTTACAAAATTACTCCAGGCTACAAACAACATCACCCACAACACCTTCACTCTTCCAGTTAGCTTTTACTCAGAGCTTTTCACACTGTTAAATTGTCCGAAAGCCCTGGCTTACAATCTGGAGTCAGTTCCTGGTATCATCCTGCATTATTCCTGTATTATTCCATAAATTATAGTCTTGCAGTTGAGCCCAAAGCTATTTACACCATTGGAGATTTAGACTTAAATTTATCTCAGCTTTACCATCATGCTTGTTTATAAATGGACAGGCATCATCCAGTAGCTAAGCGAACACTTTTAGAAAAAAAATCTTTTATTTGAATTTTATCAAATGATAAAATATTTTTTTAATAAACAAATGGAAAATCATTTTTGCATTACAACATTCAGTCTCTTTATAATTTCAGAACAAATTTTTTAATCTTTCCAGCGGCATTTGATGATTTTATCCTTGGTAATTGTACAGTTACGACTTTTGGCTTTATATGTGTAGTCAAGAAACCTGCAAACCTATGCAACTAGTTTTTTTTTGTTTGTTTTTTTTTTTTTTTTTACTCACATGTTTTTGTTTTTAGACTACATATCCCATCTACCCTGGGAATGCCTTGTTGCTGGATGTAGGGAGGTCTGGGGTTCCCCGATGGACCTGTTGCCTCCACTACCCGATCTCGGATAAACAGAACACAATGAATGTCTGAACAGAAAATGTCGCAATTATTGATCCCTTGATAGTTTATATAAACCAGATGTGTAGAAGCATTTTCTAAAATTTATGCTTGACATTTTAAGTTCATCAGTCTGTAGAAACTTTAATCTGTCATCCATGACTTCAGAGGGTATAACCCCTGCTGCTTATGTCTCCTCAAACAGCGTCTCAAGACAGAAGCACACAGACATATTCTGTTGTTTCATCTGGTTGTGTACATCCTGCATGCAAAACTAGTCTGAAAGTGCAGTAATTTATACACCTGTACAAATGTCAACACGGAGGAAATAATTATTTTGCAAAACGTTACACAGGCTTTTAAAAAGCAGCTAAAAGTAACACCTCTGGTCAGATTTAGCAAGGTTAATATACTTTATCAGAGTTGTTAACCTTTATGCAGCGCTGTAACCTGTAGCAGTTGTAGGAAGGAAGTTAAATAAATAAAAAGTAACTGAAAATAAAATCCGTACCGGTTGTTACAGCCCGGCTCAGTTGACTGCGGGTTTTTTTTTTTTTTTTTTTTTGGCTCGCTCTTTCTGTCTCCATTCACCTGTTCGTTTTATCTGATGGGCACACAGAAATGAAAAGCTTGAATCTGGCTGCGGTCCTGCTCATATCTACCACTAAAAGACATCATGAACAATTTATCAAAATACCTGCTGAACACGAAGAGAGCAAGCTGGAAGAACTTTAACCTGCTCGCCAAACTATATAAATATACATGTATGTATGTATATATATGCTTGACATTTTAAGTTCATCAGTCTAATGAACTATCTAATGAATTAATCTGTCATCCATGACTTCAGAGGGTATAACCCCTGCTGCTTATGTCTCCTCAATATATATATGTATTAAAAGTTTCCTATTGTGAAATTAATTCTGTTCTTGATATAGTGTTAAGTTCATGTTGATAATGCAATAGTCTGGCTCAGTGTTACAGAGAGCTCTTGTTAGACTCCAGTACGGTCTGCTACCGTACTGGAGTCTTGATTTTCTTTACAGGACATGTCTGCTGACCCTGACTTGAAAACAGTGATTATTCTGGGTCAGACTCTTTTGAAGCCACATGCTGGAATTAATGGGAGCGAGAAGGGCAGAAAACGGGGCTGGTATCATGTCCTGGTTTTCTCAGTCTGCTGCAGTTATAAGAAGGAGAAAAAGTGTCACTTCTCATTAAACTCAGTGGAGTCCTTGAATACCAATTCATGGTTTCTGTAAGATAGCAATGTAATTACAAAAAAAATGTTTGAAGATATTTTTCTTTATATGTATAATGTGTGAATTAGGGTTAAATGTTTGTGCATCAGCAGTGTTTGCTTTTTTAAGGAGAGGAGAGATTTTAAGCCCCATAAAGCTCCATTTACTTGTAATTTTAAAATGATTCTAATATACCATAAACACTTTCTATTACAGAGAGCCTTGATTTGCTATCTTAATCTGCTATCTTAATCTAACAGTGCAGTTACATCCTGCTAAATCCTAAATAGAGTTTTTAAAAATGATTTGGTATGGAAGATACTATAAAAAAGGCCTTAGCAACATCATTGTTTTAGGTTAAAATTAAATGCACCGCTGATGAAGTTACTTCTCAATGTTTCAGAAATAATTTGAGTAAATAATAAATTAAGGGACTTTGGTCTTTTTGTATTGGTAATTTCCACTTACTTTCTTATTTTAGACTTTAATATTTAAACTGTCATTTGTAATACTTCCCTTATATTTTTGGTCTTTTTAATTTATCATGTTGTGTAACCATATAAGAAATGTTTTTAATGATTAGAACTGGAGGCGGACATGACTCAGAAACATAAATTGTTGTTTTTGTGGTATAATTATAAAGGTACATCTTCATCAGTCTTTTCGTAAATTCTTTTTCACTTTCTCTCTTTACACACACACACACCCACACACACGCATACATATATGTATTACTTTACTTTTAAAGCCTGTTCTTGGTACCCAGTCTTCGGAGAATGTAGGGCTGTTTTCTACTTCTTTACGTTTTTATTTGCATGTGGCGCCAAAGGCTGAATTAAACCAAGGAGAGGATTTATAGGAAAAATCTTGTTTAACTGTTCATGATCAGAGTTGGAAGAACCTACAAATTATCAATCATGTATTTCTTCCAGACATGTGACATACATCTGGAACTCAGAGTAAAATGGAGAAGAAGAAATAAGTGGGTGAAGCAATACATTCCCACTTCTTTTTCACATGCAGTATTTGGGTTATAGCTGCTCAACAAACTTACCAATGATGACATTTTTAATTTACTCTAAAAATGTCCTGCTTTATGATCAGTGAACAGCCCAAACATATTTTTCTGTTACACCCTGAATCATTTGAAAATTGCACCATTCAGACGTTATATCCATTTTGGTCATTTTGGCTTCTTCGTGCGTGTGGAGTTTGTCTATAAATATTGATGTATGTAAAATGCCGTCTCGTTCCTCCTATTAAATTCAGCTGTAGCCATAGTCAAATAGCATCTTTGCCTTGCCGCTGGGGTCCAATCTGCACTGCTGTTTGCACTGTACTCACAGTGAGTCATCTGTAAGGAGAAGTGTCCTTGCTCCTCGGCCTGAATGTTATCAGAGAGTTTTTACGGCCCAGAGGGGCGAGACTACCACACAGCTTCTTTGCTGTTCACTCGATTCTTTCTCCATCTCTGTCACTCTCTTAGGGTAATGCAAATGCATACTCCATGTCCTTCCATCTCTATTTTAGGACTCTCCTCACTTGCATTGACTTGCTACGCTGGGGGCTGGCAGGATCAGGGAAGGTGGAGTGAATGGAAACAAAATGTAAGAGCTCTCACACGCACCCTCCTGTCTTGGGCGTATTCTCTACACACAACCCTTGAAAAGGTGAACAAAATAGCTGGAGCTCCTTCATAGTGGTCTGAATGTGTTTGACTTGAGAAGAAGACGTAATCCATCCTCAAAACCCCCAGAGACTTTTGAGGGAAGCCATGACAGCGTAGGGCTTTTAAACAACTTAGCTAAAAATAACCTCTAAACACTACAAGGCACTGGATAACAGAAAGGGCTTTTTCATCTGAAAGACATTTCTGAATAACCAGACAAGGTGTTACTCCTACCGATTTTGCCACATACAGTAGGTCAGCTTTTCCAGAAAGTTCCCTCAGACTTGTCAGGGAGAAGGATGCGAAGCCGCTGGATTGTTAAATTGCTGTATCAAAATGTCTCATTTGCCATTTGTGCATCACGATGCAAAATTTTATAAAACCAGAAAAGTCCATATATCACTGAGACAGAGCAGAGCTAAGTTTAGGGGGGGAGTTTCAAAGTTTTGATGGATGACTACCACTTCATGGAGGCAGCACATGATTGAGGGCAGCGCAGCAAAACACACATACAAACTCCTACTCACTAAATTGAACTTTTGCACACGATTTCCATGAATAATTGCAAAGCTTATGGGTTTGGGGTTTCAAATGTTAGAGGCAGGCAGAACGTTGGTTTGTAAGTCACCTCACAGAACAGCTCTGCTTTATACTCCCCTGAATGGGTTTCATCATGGCCTGCTGATTATTTAACATGTTGAAAACTGACCAGGATTTGTTTGAAGGTGCACAGTTCCTCTCAGGGTTGGTTCTGTCATAGACATACATGGAGAAAACTCATTTCTGAAAGTGAAACTTAAATTATTAACTGAGTTTTTGGCACCCTTAAAGAAGGGGGAGTCACAAAAGGTTGTTGCTAAAGAAGCTGGTTGGACAGAGAGTGACATATTCCAACACATTCGTAGAAAATTGAGTGGCAGGAAAAAGTACACAAGCAATCAATATATCCACAGCTTGTAGATTATTGTCATGCAAAATCATTCATTTGGTGGAGCTCCACAATCAGCAAACTGAGGCAGGAGTCAGTGCACCAAGAGGCTTCACACTGATGAGTGTTACAAATATTGCATTCCTCATGCCAAGCCTCTCCTCAAACATAGAACATGTCAGAAGCGTCTTAACTGGGCTAAGGAGAAGAAAAACTGGACTTTTGGTAACTGGTCTAAAAGTCCTGCTTGCAGATGAAAGTGAAGTTTGTATTAAATTTGGAAATCAAGGTCACACAGTCTGGCGGAAGAGTGGAGAGGCATATACTTTATGCTGCTTGAAGTCTGGTGGGTTGTTTCCAGTCTGTGATGATTTTGGATGCCATTTGATATGCCGGTGTTGTTCGACTGTGATTTCTGAACATTTCAGAGCACTTAATGCTTCTTTTTGTTGGTTTATTTCCCAGAACTGGACTTGGGATCTCCCCACACTGCCAAAGAGACCAAAAGCTGCTTCAGTGGTGTTACTGTGCTTGATTGGCCAGTGAAAAGGCCGTAAAGCGTATAAAGATTAGATGAAACATCAGAACCAACAATGCAGATGACCTGAAGGCCGCTATCAAAGCAACCTGCTTTCATTACAAACCTGTAGAACCACACATCAATGCATTGTTGCAGTAATTTATGCTAAAGGAAGCAAGCCCAAATAAACTCTGCCACATTTGAGTTCACCAACAGGTGTTAATTTAACTCTTTGTGAAGAGTTGGTACCTTAACTCTGATTAAGAGTCAAATATCAAATATGTCTGGAGTTAGTCTTTTAGCACTAAGTAACACCAACTCTGTGTTAGATCTTAAATATTGTTTTTAACGTCATAAGAATTATTTGTAATTGATATTCAATATACACATTTTATTATGTCAAACTTAAAAAAATTTTAATGTATGCGTTTATGTTATATTATGCTGCTTTCATTCAAACATTGCTTAGCAAAAGGTCTGACATATCAGCTGTGTGATACAAAAATGGTATAATTAATAAGTTTTTCTTTGACACAATATGTATGAAATTGTTCAAAGTACTAGGCGGGAAAGTAATGCATGCAGTTCATGTAATGTGATATGCTGTAGTACATTTTGTGCATAGAAATGAACATATTCTCCAGTCTTTTTTATTTTAACATGCAAATGTATGTAGTTGTACATGATGTGTCTTAACAATCCAGGGCATTTATTTTCTTTTAGTTTGACCATCAGCCCCTGGTTGGATATCACAATGGCTCTTGCCTCTGACCACAAACATGTGACCGACAGCCACCGTAAAAAGTAATCACCATCTTTGATTTTAGACCTGTCACCAAGTCTATAAAAAATAAATAAAAAAAATATGTGAAATGTTGCTTGGAAAAGATATTCATTTGTAACAGTTTATTTTCTGGGGGGAACAACATCCCATACTTTCAAACCACATTTTTTATGCAGTATGAGGCAGTTTTGCTTAGTTCAAGTGCACGGTTAAGTGATGATGCTCGAGTGTTTATAAGTGACTGTGATGCAAAACTACAATGGCAGTATAAGAGGTTTCCATACAGGCAATTGATCCTTCAACAGTTTTTATAACAAGGCTGAACATCCTCAACGTGGATATTAGTACTTCCACTGGAAACATAGGTCTGTGTATCTGCATATACACCTTTCATCAGCTGTACAGGTAACAGTGATTTAGAGGGCATGTCAGTGCGAAATATATGATCCAGCATTTAGAATATTAGAGTTTCTGTCTGCAGCAGACTTCCTTACTCTTTGTTTTGATTTAGTATCATGCCTCACATGAGTGATAATCAGAGTGAGACTTTCTTTTTGACAAAGCATAATAAAAGTGCAGGCATTGCCATAGAGGTAAATTGAAGGCACATACACAATTTGCTATAGTGACCCCTTCAATTTGCACTTATTTTAGTTTGCCTGTTGCAACTAAAGGAGTCAACTCTTGACGCAGAATATCATCATTTATATAGCATGCTGAATTGATTTGCTGCCTTCCATCATACCCATCTGATGGGTATGTAAAGACCCATAGTAGATGCTTTGATAGATTGTTACAAGGGTGTGTAATCATTTTAAAGTTACATGCTCTTTATGTACGTTCAAGCATTTTAAAGGGATGGTAGGTTGTTTGGCACCTCGATGGATTGTACTAGATGTGGGTTGGTGTTGGATGTATAATGCCATGAAATGCTTTTTTGTTTTATGTCTAAATCAGTCACAGTTGTCAGTATTATAATGGCTTTGTTAAAAAACAGACAATTGTCAGACTATTTTTGCAACCTGATGTTTTACTCAGACTTAAGCACTGTTAAGATTTCCTGTAGCATCAATCATTTTATTAGAAGTAATAGTAACTATTTTTTTGTTGTTGTTGTAATTTTCATCATAGTTTATCTCATTGATGTTGTCATTGCTGGAGTTTTTTGGCAACTGCCCTTTATTGAATGATGTCACTGAGGAATTGCAGGACACTCAGTGTATCCTGCATTCACAGTGTAAACTGGTAATACATTTTTATATGAATGGAGAAAATGTTATTTGAAGTCCAGAGAACAGCATACTTTCTCCAATCATTTTACTTTAAAGGTCATATCTTAATTCAGTTTAATTGAATGAATGCTTGTCAGACTGCTCCAGTCAAAAAGTCTAATGTTATTCATTTGGAAGTCCTGACAATTTTATGCAGACCTCTGCCTACAATGCTAAGAGAAAGATAGGAACTTTACAGGCATGTAAAAATGAACTTATTCACAGAAAAAAGAGTCTGGAAACACTTTAATTACATCCAAAAAATGTATAGAAAAATAAAGATCTTTATACATTTTATTTATTTTTGTATATATATTATATTTACTCTAAGTTTGCTCATATGCAAAATAAGTAGCCCTTTACCAAACTAAAACTAAAAAAAGGCACCATGCATCATATTAAACCTTACCAGGTGTGTCTCCTACATAAAGTCTGGTTAGAAACTTTCATTAGAAAAAGTTTCTAATCAAAGTTGACAAAAAGTTTCTAATCAATTTTTGAATACGTTTCTAATCAAAAGTTGGAAAAAATAAGTTAATGGTAAGATCATCTTAAAATGTTTAACATAGCAAATGTTAATCGTTTGTTCATTCACAGGTGTGCTTGTATGATTCCACAGTTCTCTGTTCTCATGTACCAGCCATGCTGGTCCTCAGTCGAGGTCCAGGATAGATTCAGAATCTCCCAGCAAGACTCGATAAACACGCTTTCATAACGTCTTTAGAGCTCGTTGATTGACTCTAATTACAGAAAATGAAATGCCATAAAACATTAAAGAGCACAAAGCCATCAAGCATTCATGATGGAAGGTGAATTTAGTAACTTCATATACTAATGTAAATTTAAGAAATGTAAGTAAATTAAAAGAAAAAAAATTGCACACACTTAGATATGCATGCTATGGTTAGACTCCATAAGTGAAATGCATTTGCATGCCTTTGTTTAAGTTCACACCCCGACAGATGAAGTGTTAGAGCTGAAAGAAAAAGGCAAGTCAACTGAAACAAGTGTTTTTTGAGATGCAGTCCTCTACTATGTGCTCACAAAGTCTCACTTTAACCTCTGCTGTGCCCGTTTGGACCCACGAGAGAAAAACGCCCACGCCAGGCTGAAACTTCGTGACCTGTTGCTCGTATACCTTTCCCCCAGTGGCTCTTCTTTATTTCTAGCATGTGCTTACTTTGGAAGCGAGTGGGAGAGAAACGGATACCGTGGTTCAGCCTGTAAATAGTCCCAACAATTGCAAGTGCTACCCTGAATACATGGTTACTTTTTGAACTCTGATATTGTGAACACACAGACCTGAATAGAAGCACTTTTTTCAGGAGCAGGAAAACCCCCCAATCCTCTATGGAAGGTCAAATAAAATGTCTTCCACTGAATCAGTTCAAATCCAGCCCGATCACAGCATTTTGTAATCGTTGTATCGACGAGAAAACGAAGTGTGCTCTGCGGGTTAAGGGTACGTTGATAAAATTTCTCCTCACTTCAGCCGAGGGACACAAGTTGCCTTTTTCACCTCCCTGAGGTGAGGAACCCATCTACTGAGACCTTGCTCCTGCAAAACGCTCAACTAATTCTAATTAAGACCTACTTTGCACAGGAGATTGCAATATGATGACACAGGAAGTGGGCCAGGCATACAGTGCAGAAATAATAATTAGCTGCACTCATTGGTTGATTAGTTGCAGATATAACAGCTTTTTTTCACCAGGTCCATTGTGGTGCAAAAAATTAGTTCATGAATCAGAAAAACCTTTAGTTTTCAGGCTCTTGTATTGTCATAAAAATGACATACACAACAAGGGATGACTGATTCAGAGGGAAGAGCAGTTGTCTTGGTATACAAAAATTGTGAGTTTGATCCCAGCTTCCTCTTATTACATCTCGACGTTCCCCAGGTCAAGGCACTTAATCTGATTTTGCCCACTGATTTGTCTGAATGTGATTGGCTGAGTGTGGCTCTCACTTATGAACACTTAATAAGTTGCTTCTTATTCAACTCCACCTACTTTTCAAGTTTTGTAATATGTCAATAACATGTAGAGCAGAACTGAATGATGCTTCATACACTTTAATAAGGACGTTGTGTTGCAAAGACTTTCTGTGTAGACCGGTTCAATTAATTACAACATTACTTAAAAAGCACATTTATTTCAGGAACTTTATTGTTAAGTCAACCACAATTTCACAAATAGATGTTGATGATTTTTCCATGTACACGAAAAGAAAACATGAGATTTGAAATTAGAAAATTACAGCAGACCGTTAAAAAAAACAAATATTTAATATACAAAAGTCGGCTTAATAAAAAATATGTTTAATACCTTCTTAAAGGTTATCATTTTTGAAAGGTACTTTTCATTTGACAGACAGGGCTCATGTGAATGCATGTTCTAAAGTACTGAGTATGACTTCATCTGTCCTTACTAATAAAATTTGGCTATGTAAAACGTTGCAAAGTAAATAAAAGTATGTCACCTATTATTATTTTAGTTTCTCGAGGGGCCAGACTTTATTACATCATAATAAATCAATTAAACTAAATGGGGATGGAAACAAAAGTCAGTGGAAATAGGGTGTCATGTAAATATTTTTGGGAGCAATATGCAGTTAAATTCATTTATGCATGCATTTCAAGGATGTTTTTGTAGTGGTTTGATGCACCATGATAAATCTTAGTGGCTAACCAGCACTACTTTGGAAAGAACCACAATTTTTCACTCTCAAAAAAAAAAAAAAAAAAATTTAGGTGTCCTCTTGAGCCCCCCTCCCTGACACTGCAGTCATATTAGCATAACGAGGTGGAAAATGTAATTACTCCACCCAGAGAGAGCTTTGGTCTCTCTGGGTTGAGTAAGAAGCCTCAAGTGCTACTCAGGCAGGATTCACTCACGCGAGGGTGTGAAAAACAACAGGCTAGTGACCCTGCTATTTGTGGAAGAGTGCAAACCACAGAGGACCTATCGGCATGTCAAAAAACTGTCATATGGGCAGACATTTACTTATGCAGAGTGACCCGTATCTTCAGGGCAGAACACGCCGCAAGTAAAGCTTTTTGTTAATAAACACTGTCGCTCTTCATTCAAGCAGTTCAAGCAGGATCATACTGAGGATCTTACTCACACACTTCAAATGCTTGTTTTTATTCATCATTGTCCTTTTGATTCTTTTGTAGTGGCAGCGTTAAGTTTCCACTTTCAAAGCTTGGTAACTGTAATTTATTTGGATTGTTTTCAGCAGATGCTGCTGGGATTTGATGAGAAAGTTTTCAGAGAAAAAACAAAAAAGTGACCTTTCTTATTCTAGATTGAGATTTTGCTGTTTTTTTAAAAAAAAATACATATATTTTTTTGTTGTTGTTGTTGCTAATTAAAGATATCCAAAACACAAATTATTTATCAAATAAACTATATAAATCAACTCTTACATCATATTCCAGCAATGTTTTGGTGTGAATAAAAAACCCTGGTTGTGCTTTTTATACTGACATTTCTGCACATGGACATCATGTGTTGGATTTGGCGTGACTGTCAGTGACTTATGCAAAGCCCCCACTGACTGTAGCATCTGTAAGTAGCGGCAGAATAAGTTGCCAGTAGATTTACTGAATATAGCACAGCTTAAGCCAAAAAAAAAGGAAAAAAGAAATCTTGGTCAGCGAAGCCTGCTGTAGCAGTCTTTCATAATTGGGCTTGAAAAGCATAATCCCAATTCACTGCTCTAAAATTTTACATGTCACATCTACTCTTACATCACACGCTTCCTGTAGAAATTCCTCACTGGGTTTGATGAAGGACTGCAGAGGGAGAGCTCAGACTCCAGCAAGATTGAGCATATGGCAAATATCATTAACTCAGTGTCGAAAAACCACAAGAGAGATCGCCTAATACAGTACATGTGAACATGCTGTGTGTGTTTTTTGATACTTGAATGTAGTGCGCTTTTACGTGCCATGTTCAGAGATTTTGCCTGATGTGGGTTGAAAGAAATCCAAGGTGCCTCTTTCATCTGCTGTCTGTCAAGTCTTGGGTAAAATCATCAATCCAGAAAGTCTTGTGGTGACCTTCAAACCAGAGTCCTCCGGGGCAACACCCGCGCTAATTAAAGGTTTGCTCCAAATCTTTACTTGGTAATGCAGCTCCCAATACTTCTGGCTCAAGTATAAGCTTGATATGCTGCGATAGATCTCGGGGAGATGATAAATAATTCCATAACATATTTTCTGCTTTACTTCCAGTTATAGCTTTCGCATGTCAACTGATGAAAATTGGCATCATATTCTCTCTAGATATCTAGATGTCATAGCCTTTTAGAGTAAAGTACCAAATATTCTACTACAATTTAAGCTGGTAGAGACAAACATCAAAAGACTTGCAGCTGTAATTGGGAAGAAATGTGATTTTGCTAAGCATTGACTGGTGAGAGTTGAATGCAAAAGCAAAACCACACTTTTCAGACTCCACACTTTTCATACCATAATTTAAATCCATGTATCACATTTTTTGACTTCACAACTTTCTGTTGAAAGCAAAGTTTCAGGGATATGAATACTTTTGCCAGGCTCCTTATATCTAGACCAGAAGGGTTGCATGTGTCATCATGCTCTGAAGATAAAATTGTGAGACTGGGGCAGTAGAAGCTCTGGATAAGGCCATGTCACAAGCTCTGCTAAAAGGATTTCCTGCCACATTCCTGGGGCTTACCTAAACTTTGAAGTCAGCCATGGCAGTATAATATAGCATGTGCTCATAAAATAGGACGCCATGCACACGGTCCCATCAGAAAGCAATCTGGTTTGTTCACGCCGAGAATGTTGCACTACTTCTTCCGCCATCTGTGCAGTGTACTTCCAAATTATATTTTCATTATGCAAGATGTCAGAGTGTGTTAGTGTCTCTTAAATTATCAATGTGCAGTTCCTAGAAAATATTACTTGCAGCTACAATATTATATCTCTAGCAAGTCCTGCTGTGATTGGAGTTATGCAAGTAGTACGCAATCCAAATAGGATTGGAATTGTCAGCATGTAGAATTGTGTGTGTACAGAATGAGTAAAAGAACTGTGTGCCTTACAAATTAAAATGACTAATGCAGGATTTAATTCTGTTCTCTTCCAATTCATTAAAAAGTAAAGATAAATTCTAAACTAGTGGTAATTTATTGATTGATTGATTGATTTTTTTTTTTAAATTTGGAACTCCAAAGCACAAAAAACACAAAGATGATAAAAAAATAGAAAATTATTTAAGGATGTGTAGCTTAGGTAGCACTAAATTGCTTGAATAATTACATTTTGTTTCAGGGATAACATCCATTTAGTTTGGATATACTTTAATACTTTATCTTTTTTTTTAAGCAATAAAAACCCATCACAAAAAGTTCGAATTTTTATTTTTTTTCTTTTTGTATCAGTGATTCTTAACAGTAGATCTTAATACGGCTTGTAAGCCTATTTACTTCCGTTTATAGAGGTGCCACATTCGTAAGGAACATTCACTTTTTGGTTGAGCAGTTGAGTATGTAGCATGCACCAACCCTCTCTGCTGAAGCCACAATGGAGGCAGTGTTGGTCATCACTGTAGGCGATCGACGTAAGAAAGACCCGCCTGTTGTCCAGACATCAACACCTTTGATCACTTGTGGAATCAGGTGGGGATGCAGTTCATGCCAGTGATCACCACAGCCAAATTCGCTGACTCAAAACTAATGTTGGTTGAGGAATTGGATTCTGCTGTCCCACAGCAGTGTGTGATCAAGATGATCAGTATGAGAATGAGGTGCCAGGTGATTGTAGCTGAGCGTGATTCTCTCACATTCCAGCTGAGTCCCTTGTTTGTTAAAGAATTGAATTGTTCTAGATTTGCTTTATGACAGTAAAGGTTTTCACAGGCTTTACACATTTTTTTGTATTGTATGTGTCACTCTATTGGGGCTTTTCTGTCAAGTACCCCAAATTCTGCCCCTCTCTCCCCTCATTCTACACACACTGCACATTGATAATTTAAAATGTAGAATCTTGTTTGAAGCTTTTGCAGCAGAGTGTTGTTGGCCGTCTTTACCGGTCATTTATTTCAACACATGGCGACTCAAGATCTGATTCCTTTACTGACCATAATTAAAAGATATCCAGCCCAAAGCACACACACTTTGTAAAAATAGCTGAACGCAGACTTATTTGGTGACATGCTGTCAGACTTTGGTGAGAAAGTCTGACAGAAAGTCTGACAGAGAGATCTCACTGAACCCAATACAGCCGCCACATAACACACAGAGGAACAACAACAAGTACGCCTACATGTACAACACCAATCATTTGAGTTTAAGGTTTGCTATAAGTCTGGTCTGGCTCTTGTGTGACAGTTGTTTTTTTTTTTTCCAAAGTTCATATTTGAGATACATTAAACCAAACAGAAAGGATTTCTCTTTAACAGAGACTTTGATTTCATTTCTGTTGCTTTATATCTTACTCTTCTTTAATAGCCATTTCATTTGATCTGTTCTAATGTCCTCAGTCTTCAAAACTGGCTTTTGGCTAAGCCTCTTTATAGTGTATAGAGAGATCAGAGCTCTTGGCTCTTGGAGATCAATAGTGTGTAATACTTTCTGTGCGGCATAACTGATTGTGTTTCTCGTAGTCTCTTTGGAAGTTTGACTTTCTAGATGATAAACTTATTTTGAAAAACAGAGGAATGTCTGCAACATTTATTTTAAAGAATCTTTTCTGTGAAAAGATTCTTTAGAGATGTCTTGAATTTAACATAGAGTATGTTGAAATGTTGCTTGTCACTAAATAAATCAGAAAATACAATTACTGAAAATGAATTATGTATAAGTGAATCTGCTTTTGAGGTCAATTAGAAATTTGGGACTATGAAGCAGCAAGCAGCATCTGTGTCCGTATTGCTTTTCAGAGCCAGTTATTTTCCACATACAAATGAAAAATAACTTGACTGTTGCAGAACTTCTCTATGCTAACTTTAGCTTCAGTCCTCACTTAGACTCATATTTAAATGCTAAGTGTTTTACAATCATGCCTATTAATCTTGTACAACTCTACTTTTCCTGTTGCAAAGTCATTTTATTAATGACAAGTAACATCCACTTCCCCTATCGGATATTGCATTAATCTGCCCTGTAGAGTCAGAAGTGAGTCTCCAGGTTGGGTGGGAGCCAGGATCAGTGCCAGAAAGTTTGAGGTCAGGGCCAGGGCTCGTACAAGACAAATTATCACCCATATTTTTAGCTGTCGATAGTACACTGACCTTGTTGCATCTCTTTAGTGATCACATCAGTCTCCTTTTATGGCTCAATTAAAATGGCGTTTTAAATTATTCCTTTATCAGGGGTTTGTTGGTTCCTCATGCCTTTGTTGTGAAGTAGGGAAGAGTGAAAACAGAGTGTCTCTTATCAATTTCAGCCCCACTGTCTTTATGCACTGCATTAAAAAAACCTTATGCTGACAGTCAAGAGTCGTTTTATTCTTAAATAATCACATTAAAGTTGTCAAATGACTAATTAATCTCTTGCTATATACATAGTTTCCAGTACAACTAGATACTATAGGGCAGTGGTTCTTAACCTGGGTTCGATCGAACCCCAGGGGTTCGATGAGTCAGTCTCAGGGGTTTGGCGGAGTAAAGACACACTTGTGTAAAGTTGTGATGACACACCCTGCTTGGCCATCACTTGCTGCAGAGGATCACGTGACATTGTTTGGCCAATCAGTGCTGCGAGGAACTTAGTGCACGCAGTATTCAACGGCTGCCATAGTTGTATGTCTTGTGGTTTCTTTCTCAATATTTTAATCCATACTAAACATGTCAAGCAAAAAAATAAAGTGGTCGGACAAATATGTACAACATGGATTCACATGTATCACGGAACGGGATGGGAGTCAGCGTCCAAATCTGCATGATATGCAACGCCAAGTTGAAAAAGAAAAATCATATTTTATTTATCACTAAAGAAGGGTTCAGTGAATGCGCCTATGAAACTGGTGGGTTCAGAAAAGGTTAAGAACCACTGCTATATGGTGATAGTAGAGTGCCAGATTTGCACAAACAAGCCTCTATAATTATCCGATGTCTTTTTGATGCCTCTAACCATTGATGAAACCGGCCAGCCTGTTTTCATTTGTCATCAAACTCTGTGATGCCTCCAAAAGGAGCTATCCTAGTGGGCTCAAATTGGGCAAGGACAGCAGAGATTAAAGATAGCCTATAATGAGGTTTCTCCCTCAGGAATCAATGTGTAGCTTTGTCCCAGGGGCCTCTGAAGGTTGAGTTTAAAAGCAACCCACTACCGGGTCGCAGCCTGAATACACAGCCCATCTATCACTTTGTGATCAGAAAGCGAAGTTTATACCGAAGCCAAGACTTTCCAATGCTATTCGGTAAACTATCTCAGTCTGAATGATAAAAAATAATAATAATAAATCAGCCATGTATTTGTCATGCTGCGTAATCTGCTGGCATAGTGCAGAACAGCCTTAAGCATTGCTCTGCATAATCAGCTTGCTCCTTAGGAATCAGATGACTTTGTGTCTAGGAGAGATAATGTGGAAAATGATGATCAGCTAAAGCACACCGACCTTGCGTTTTGCGTTTAATTGATACAAAACTGAATCAAGGATAACTCTTTCTTGTCCTTAATAGTTTGACGCAAAGAGGTACAAATCCAGCGCCTTTCTCATGTTCTGCAACATTTATTTTACAACTGACCTTTATGCTGTAATTCAAGAACCCCTTTGTAAAAGTAATTATTGCCAAGGCCTAATGGAGCAACTTTTGCAGAAGTTGTAGAGTCTAAGCCTTGATTGGTGTGCAAATGGATAATAATTTCAAATGCAAATATTTACATTTTTAACTAGATGGTGGAAGATTGAGCAAGTCTGCACGAGATGTTTTAATTAGATTTTCCTTATCAGTAAAATGAGATGTCTCATTTATATTCTGTGCTTTCTCTGCAGTTCGTCTGCTCTGAGGCCAGGCAGCTGTGTGGGACACTGGGTCTGGATCCTGCTGGCCATGACTCACCTCACCTTGGACTTCTCTGTGTGCAGCCCTCTCAGCCCAGGCTTGGGGATCAAGCTCACACCTAAATTGGTTGCTCGCTCCTGGCCTCGGTTGCAACCTCTCTGGGATATGCCCAACAAGCTTCACTGGAGGACAGTGGGCCCATTGGCACGTCGTCTCCTCCACCCCGTTCCTCCACCTCAAGAGAACAGGGCAGGGATGGGGCTAAAATCCAAAGGTCAAATGCACCGGAAGTTAGCACATAGAGGACAAGCGGCATGTAAGGATTGCTGGTCCAAATACTCTCAAACAGAGCCGAGTGATCCTTTGGCTGGGACAGTAGAAACTCCAGTGGCATCAAGAGGAAAGTTGTTAATTAGAGCCAGGAGGCAACTCAAAGGTAACAGCTATAACAAGCTTCAGGAGGGCCCAAATGCTACGGTGAATACTAAGGGGACTACTACGGTGCCTAGTTTCATAGACTGGGGACCCACAGGGACAGATAGCAATGATGATGACAGCAAAGGAGAAATCAATGAAAAGCTATCCACCAGGGCCTCACCCATCACAGTGGCATCAACTACTAGCACTACTTCAAGGGTCTCCGAAAGGACGTTCACTGTGGTGACCTCAACACAATCCAAGAGTACCACAAAGTCCTCTATCAGCAAACCAGAGGCTGCCAAACCACCAAAGCCATACGGGGACACACCAGGTAAGACAAAACGACTGTAAAACAAACGGTTTAGTGTGGATTTTATGGGGGTTTTAACTTCAGCCCTCGAGGGACAGTTCCTTCCAACTTTTACTGTAGATGTGTCACTGCTTTAACAAACCTGTCTCAAATAAGGCCATTAGAAAGACTCTGTTAAACTTTATATGGTGAGGAAGTAATTAAAGTATTTGGTTCAGGTGTGTTGGAGCGGTAACACCTCTAATTGTTGCAGGACACCGGCACTTGAGGACGAGAGCTGAAGACGCCTGGATTAAATCATAAATCTAAAAAGCTCATGAAATGGCAGTGGCAACAATATTAACAAAACCCTATACATTAGTGGAAAGAACGGGTGGCGTAGAGGACACTGTCCTTTTCTTAGTTCAAATATGTCCATAATATTCTGAGTGAATGCTAATTTTAAGAGTTTCAAGCTACCTACATTCACGTTGACAGTCACTCGGATGCTGTTTCTGAGAGCAAAATATGCCCATAGCTGTTTGCATCACACCTGTAACCTCAATGTAACTGAAGCCACCACTGTATGTTGTTTTAGTATCTTTTATCAAAACTGTTGCGAGTTGGTGAGACACAGCAATCTATAGGACTTGATTTAATTGCAATTTTGTTGCTGTTAACATTCCTATCCTGGTTAGTCAAAATGACCAGTAAGCAGTGAATTGTATCAAACTCACCAGATTAAAGAGGGTTGGACTAATGCTAATCTTTCCTTGCCTTAGAAATTATGCAGTGATAATTAACAGAGACAGTGTGAACCTGTTGGGCTCGAGGGAAGGATTATATTCCTCTGGATAGAGGAGCAGAAGGAAAAAGTTTGTATGCCCACTTTTCAAAATGGAAGAGTGTGGGCGTTACATGATGCAACGATTAGAGCGGGCATCTCTTACACAGATTTCAATGCGTCTGCCCCAAGTTTGAGTCCCATCCTCGGTTCCTTTGCCACATGTCCTCCCACTTCTCTCTGCTCTCCTGCTGTCAGATTACAGTCGAATGAAGTGTGGATGTCCCGTGCGTCCCATTATTTATGCGCCATTTTTCGGGTTCACAAACCAATATGTGTAGGCACTTGATAAATTGAATTAAAGAATAAAAATTATGATGATAAAGTATGTGTAAGCAATATTAAAAGTTTTTACAAAAAAATGCATAAGCCAGGATTCAACACCACCAGTCTGGTCCAGTCTTCCCTTATGGTCTCTGAGGCTGAAAGTTTGGTAACCACAACTGTACACAAACAAAAGAGAAGAAAAGTATTCTGCTGCCCATCTGCTGAGTTTCTGGCTTTGCTTCTTTGTTGCCCTTCCTGTCACAAGGCTGTTGTCCAGAAGTCTTCATCTCACTGTGTGGGTAGATATACTCACACCCACATTGTGCCAATGCCACCTAGGCTGTGCACTGGTGTCAACTTGACTCTATTGCCCACTTCTTAGTAGGAGGCCATCTTGGCACTTGCTTGACACTGGATGTCTTGAAGCCATCAAGAAAGTATAAAGCATGTTTCTGTCATAATGCATACGCTTCAAACATTCTTTGCTGTGGCTTATTTCCCATTTAATCTGTTTAACAATGTAAGTGGAAGATTTGTGTAAAATAAAAAAAAAAACACAAATCAAAAAAGAAAGCTGCAAATGAGCAAAATTCCAACTACAAACTTCAGCCATTACTGTAGTCCTATTTTGAAAGTATAACAGTTTTTGTCATTATATGTAGAAACACAAAATTAAATGGTTGGGATGCATTTGTGTGGGTGAAGAGGTGTGAAAGAATTTACATCGGGAACTCTTGAAACTCCTGACAGACAGTTGAAAAGACAGACTTACCAACATTTTTTGTAGAATTACGAATGCAAAGTTTTGGAAAAGAAAAGAAAATAGCAAGAACAAAAAGTTTTGTTCTTATGAGAAAACAGGCTGCAAGAGAAATTCTTAGCATTTGCACAGCACCTTTCAGTATTGTTCTCAATCATAGCTCATATTTTCCAAGAACTCTGAAATGAATAAGACTATGTTCAATAGACAAGTGTGAATAAAGGGAAAAGCTCCTGTAAAGTAAGATTTTCAGGATGAACATCCTGTGCTTCACATGGAAAGGATTTGCCGTATTCTCTGGCAAAGGTCTGATCCAGTTTGCTTTGTTCATGCCTGAGATTCAATCAGGTAGGTAGGAAGATGCACACAGGCTCATGTTGGCAGTAGTGCCAGAGGGGGAGCACACTTTTCTACTTATATTTATGTTTTTGTTTGTTTTTTTGTTTATTTTAAATGGCATATCCATTCTGCATATATTATCTTTGCTGATGATTTCAGTTTATTTATATTTAGTATAATAAAGATAATTGGTATCCACACATTGAGGTCTACGTTCAGGCACAGAGTCCATCTATATCTGTCTGTCTAGATGAATAGCCACAAAACATGCTACAAACATTATATTTTGCTGTCATAAAAATCATCAAAAATAATCTTCAGCGCAGCTTTTAAGCACATGACACAGTCTGTGTGAGCATGTAGAGTAAAGAAAAAACAAACCGAAGAGCAGAATTCAAACACACAGGATTTTGCAATGAACATGGACATTAATGTTTTCTATGGTTTATCGCCAGTCATGTGCATGTTAATATAAAAGATGCACAAAACTGATAAGCTGTTGTTGACTTTAAATTATAAATGCAACATTTTTAAAAACAAGTTTTTTTAAGTTAATTTATGGTGAAGCTTAACACTTGCTGCATTTCATATGGAAGCTTGCTGTAGTTGCTCTCTTATATACAGCGCCCTTGATTACAGTAAATGCTTGAAATACTGCACATGGCCATGGGCGACATTTATGGGCATCCCTCTGAGCAGAGGCAACCCTCAACAGAAAACCTCTCAACCTGACGTTTCTGAATTAATGTTTCATTACATTTATGAGGTACACGACTTCTTCATAGATGTAATGGTACATAAGTTATGTTCAACATCTTATCACACAAACTGGGCTAATTGAACATTTCCAGCAAGGTGCAATAGCAGATGTGTTGTAAAACTGGCCACTGAGCAGTAATGGTAGCTAAAGTCTTCTTTTTTTCTGTTGCTATTGCATTGATGCTTGTGAACATGTGAAGAATCAGCAAGGGAATATATGATTTGTTATGAAATCTAACTTTATGAAAACAGCTTTAATGCTAGACGCATAAATATGTATCCCATGACTGTGATTGAGCTGTGCATAATGAATGCAAAATGGCAGTAGTTAATGGTCTTGTCAGCTCTGTTGCGATCTCTTGATTTTCCCCTGATTGGGAGGTTAGTGTGAGGCCACCTGTGATTCAAATGATGGCTTGATATTGTATCCAGGAGGAAATTAGTTAACACGGCTTCCTGAAAGCTGACAGAGGAAGAAAGTAATTTTTCTCTTTCCAAGAGGGTGCACATCATTGTTCCTGTAAGATCTCAGTTTCTCTGTAGGGCTTGTTTCAGAAATGAAAGATTGTCTGTAGAGGACTTTGTCTTCACAACATATTATCTCATGTTTGTGTCAGATATGAAGGAAAGTCATTCACCTAATTTTTTTTGTATCATTTGACCACTTTTTTGGAAACATAATATTTTTGATTCATTGATTTGCATTTAATCAGAATACCGTACTTACAATTTTCATTTGGAAAACTCCCACAATGAACATTTTATTACTTAAATAATTTTATTCATATCTTTGTTCTTTCAACTCGTAAAGGGAGCTTTGAGGTGAGGTGGGTGAGTAGTTGGAGGTTTTTCAGCAAAAACGTGTGAAAAAAAAAGAAATGTATGTAGCCACTGTTAGCAACTCTTGCATTGTGTATGAGGTAAAAATGCAAGAGATATTATTGTAAGACCTGCCCATTCATTTATTGATTTCATTACCTGAGTTACTGTAATTTTTTATCATTTCATTCTTTGATACTAAAATCTAGTAGTTTACGTACAGGTACTTTGTTTCAGTACTTTTTTTTTACTTTGGAGTGGAGCTAAGGTGGGTTTGATTTATTCTAATATAGATATACCTAGTGATACCAATATTTTCTAATCAAAAACTTTTATCCTTAAGCATTTAGTTTTCTTTTTGGTCTTGTTTCATGTGAGCTGAAATCAGTACACTCCAGGGTCTACCGTGTAGTGTTTTGTGCAGTCATATTTATATCGTTAAGGTTAACAAATGCGTGAGTGTTGTCAGGATGGTACATGCCAACACTTGTTTTTTCTAAAACTTCTTGAGGAGATAAGATATAGTAAAATCTCACAATTTCCTGGTAATTGTTGTAACTTTCTGCAGTGAATGGTCATTAATTATTTAGTTGAAGAGGCAACATTACACTGAACTTGTTTGATTAAATGGCTCCAAACAACTCAATAAATTAGGAGAGAGTTTTAGGTAAATGAAGTCTTAAACAAATGAAACTGACACATTTGTTTTCACAACTTTTATTAGTAATTAGCTTACTTAGTACAGTTAGCATTGCTAGCTGCAGATTGCTACATTGCCTTTGAGTCTTCCAATAGGAAGTGTCTCTAAATCCTGCTTCTTTTATGACAAATAGTGTTAGAAGGCTCAACTTGACTAAATAAATCAACTTGTGGTAGTCCAGTTAGCCTTCCTGTTGTCAGCTAATGCTCCCGGTCTCTTCTCTGTATATGACTCTGTATTCAGGGATCAGCTCTTTATATTTGTTTTCCCCAATACTCTGAATATTTACCCAAAGAACATCAGAAATAACAGTTTTTATTCTCTCTTCACTGAATGTTCATTTCACAATAAAGTAATGCTAACCAACAGATTGTCCAATGGTTTTAGACACCATCAATCCTGTAATCCTGTAAATGGCCACATATTTATGTGTTTGTCTTCATTTGTGTGCTGCACCAGTATTACCTAAATATACTGTGATTTCAAAAAAGCAAATCCATAAAATTACGGCATGGTTAAAAACTTGTGTGCACCTAACTCTTGTGCAGGTGCGTCAATGACAAAAGGTTACCACACCAGTATAATCGGCACAAAAAGTTAGTTTCGAGCTTTGCCAAAGCTTCCTTACAGAAATACAGTGTTATATTTATTCATTAAATATTTAGAAAAACCTGTTCAAAGAGGATGCATTTGACTGCATTATATTAGCTTTGCATTATCCAAACTTAGACTTTTTAATTTAAATCGCCCTTTCCACTCACGTCTTCACAAACCTCTCCTGATCTGTGATCAATGTGCTGCTGGTATCAGTTACATTCTTATGAAAACTTTAATCACCTTTCATATTAAGACTAACAATGTAATTATTCTATACACACTGTATTTAATCATGTAGTAATTCAGCACCTTTTAATTGCTTGAGGTGAATTAGAAGCTGCAGTATGCTCAGATTGATTTGTCACCACAATGAAGGACTAAAACACCCCAAATCCCAACATCTGTAGCATTAACAGCTGAAGTAATAAATAAATATATATATAAATATGAAAGGTGTTTGTAGTTGTTCAGTGTTTCAGTTTTGTTCATCTGTGTTAACATTTATCCTGCTAATCATATTCTGCTGGTTGTTTACTTCATGCCACCTCAGGATTTTTTTTCTGCCTCCTACTCCTGTTTTACAAAAAAAAAAGTTCTGTTTCACTTGGTGTTATGTAAGTTTTATTTTAAGACTACCAGCAGCATACATTTGACAGAACTATTTCTCATATTTACAAGCGGACAATGAATTTTCAGACCAAACATGTACTTTCTACATATTCATATATTTTTGCATAAGTGCTTTGACTTAAAAAAATGTTTAAGGCCTTTGACCTTGTGTCAAAAGGATGAACATAAGAGGCATACATCTATACAATAAAAAGCCTTCATACACTAATTCACTCTGACTCATAAAAAGAGTACAATCATTGAAAAATGGAATATATTAACAGTCAAAAAAATCATACTTCTGATCTGTCTGCATATTTAAATGTAGAAGAAGTCATACAGAAGTCAGATGTGAAGAGAGAGCCTAAACAAATGACAGCAGGAATTTAACATTGTGCCAGATTTGATTCTTTGCACATTTAAAGTAAAACGAAAGACATTATAGCTTGTAGTGTTTTTAGTGTGGCTGTCATTTTTATGAAGTATTGTGATGTCTCGGTAATGCCATGCTGTCTAAACTGAGTAAAAAGCATTGAAACAAATGTATCTCTTGTAGAAGGAATGTCATCTAACACAGGAAATACTAGAACAAATTATTATTTTAACGGTTTTATTCAGCGGCAAAGTGAATCCTCTGTTATGACATAATTATTCCAGTTTAAATAGTGCTGCAGTTACCTCTAATAATTTCTATAAAAATAGATGCAAATCAGTGATTTTCTATTCATACGTTACTGTTCTACGTTTATATTGATATATGAAATATAATCTCTTTTACATCAAAATGGGAACAGAGTAGACAACATGGTGTTGACGTAAAGTAGAGAAATCACAAAATAGCTGCTCACCAAATGCAGTGTTTATATTAAGAGGAATTCTTTCTAGGTCTTACTAATCGAGACAAACAAAACTGAACCAGGTCCAATATTTATCTTTCCATCACACACACTGAACATGATGGTAACGGAGGTATCACAAGTCCAACCCACGCCACTAGACAGTACCAGCATTTCGGGGTTTCCATAACAACTATTTGTTGTAGTGCTTTTATGAACATCTTTACCGGGGGAGCAGTAATAGTGGAGAGTGCTGCACATTTTACATTAAAATAAAAAGTGTAAAACGGCAGTCTGTAAAATGTTTCATTGTCCTTCCTGCTTTTCAGCACATATTCCACTGACGCACTCCTGTTGGTCAGTGGGGTTGATGCTACTGATGAGCTGTTTATTGTCACAGTCAAGAGGTCACATAATACAAGGAGTAAATGTTTCCTAAACCATCTGGGGAAAAGGAGAACGATTCAGGATTTATGGCAGAACGATCACATCCTGTCGGCAGTGAAGACAAGTAGCAGAAGAGAGGAGAGTAAAAGGTTGTAGCTGTTATATTGTTGACTACAGAAAGATCATTAGGTTGATGTGGCAACCCTAAAAAAGTTTCTTTCACTTCAGCTTCTTTATTATAACATTAGTTCAATAAATGGAATGCAGTTAAAAGCAGATGTTCACAAAATATGTCAGACATTGAAAATAGATGTTTTATTTTTTAGACAGCATGTAAGCATCTGCTTTCAACTGCACATTGAAAAGAACGGTAATGGCACCGTTATGCATCAGTGGATTTCAGATTTTGTAGGCGGATTTTGTGCTGCACCTTTGTTCCTTTAAGGATTTGGAATGAGCAAAAAGTTCAAGCTCCTTTTAAATGTGAAAAAGATGTTAAGTTTTCCGCGTCTTGCTAAATAGATTGTCTTGATTTTTAAAATTATACGCATGACCTCATTCTGGTTAAATAGCTGTAGCAGACGAAGCCTCATCTTAACTCAGATGGAAAGTTCATTTGACCTCATAATCGAGAGTGTTTCAGGGTGAAGGAATTAATTTTCAACATTATCTCGGCCATCAGATGAGATAAATTTTGTGATTATTTACTTTTTTTCTTTTTTATTGCTTGGGATTTCACAATTCAGGAACTGGTGTGTTTTGGTTTAAAAACCGGCCATGTGGTGACACAGAAATAGTCCCTCTCACCTCGCTCCATGTGTGAGTCATGGATGCTGGCTGTAGCCTACGGCAACATCACTAAGGAGCCGGCCTGACTCAGCACCTGTTCGCATCGACCTGTTTTGTCTCCGTGCCGAGACCTGTTGGAATATATATTCAGAAGGGGTTTTCCTTTAAAATAAAATAAAATAAAAGTTAATAATGCAAACATGCATAAGATTTTGTTACGTTAACAGTTGAACGATTGCCACTAAAAAAGCAAGCCTCAACATTTTTCATAAAATTGATCGAGAGTTTCTGGAAAAGGAGTTGGGAAAAGTTTTGCTTGGAGAAGAAAGTGCACAAGGAAATAAATGATCTATTTGTGAGTCTATCAGAACGACCTCCAGGCATTTTTACACCTAATTTAGTTGAAGGAAGAGTCAGAATGCTGTTTTCTGTTTTCTGTTGTTTTTGCCTTCACTGCAATGAGATGCTTTCACAGAGTCTCCAAACTGGCACCAATAAGATGACATCTGATTTCTGCTTTTGATTCAAGTTTTGATACTTTGTCAAGTAAAATGCATCTGTAAAAATTTTTTTGCAAGTGAGGTTTCCACATGCTCAAACACGTGTGCCTGTCGAAGAGATTTGAGATAAGTGATTCAGTAAGTGAAACTCGGATTACAGAGAGAAACAGAAATGAATGTGCAAAACGTTCCCACCTGCGTGCGTGACAAGATGAAACCACAAAACTGGAGGACATTTTGGCAGAATCTATCTTTTTGTCAAGGCCTTGAACTGATTGATCAGAATCACTTCCATCAAGGTTGGAAATTGCTGTGTTACATTCAGAGTTCTTCTGAAGCTAATGCAAACTGGTGTACATCGTTTTTGCTTCCAGTAAGAGGGTTGAGATGTTTTTTGTATGTTATGTTGGTGGCTGAATGTAAATATCTATTTCTATTTCTGTCTGAAATGTTACATGCTAGCTAAATACTTAGCTAGCATGTAGCATATTTTTATACTCTTCAGTATAAAAATATATTTTATTTCATATTGGATCAATGCAATTTGAGGCCAGAACCCATACTTAGTCAATGCCATTAATTATTGTTTTAATTGACCGAAAGAGCTTCACGCTGTCTTTTAAAGAACAACAGTGACTTTTCTCTATAAAAACTGCTTTCGCAGAGAATACAGGACAACATAATCAACCCTTTTATGATCATTCAAATAATTTCAAAATCATAAAAAGTTCTTAAATCAGATCTGTGTCCTTCAGAAAGCAGCTTTTTCAAGATTTCTGCCTCATTTAACTAGTTTGAGCTATTCCCTTGCACATCATCAGTCAGTACATGCATTGAAGTTTAATGACTTGCTGCCTTCAGTGGGTGTAATTCTTCAATTAGCTGCTTTCTTGCCACAGGCCAAGCCCAAACTGAGAAAGAAACACACAGAATACAGTGTTGGTGATAATGTGTGTTGTCCTATTATAATGACTTGCCACTAGTGTGCATAATAAGTATTTTGAATGTCTCAATTAGGTAGGAAGAGGCAGAAGGGTGAGAGATGCTCCAGCTTTGAGTGGATGGCTCCTGTTGATCCTGCTTCCCTGGTGCTCAGGTCATTATACAGGTGGTGAGGAAGGAGGTGGGGGGAGGAGTGGCGAGGGCGGGGGCGTTTAGTGCGGTGGTTCCAGATGCTCGCTGATTGTTCTCCGTTTGTGCTGCTTGTAACTCCGGCTCCCCTCTACTCCACGCAGATGGAGCTGTCAGCTCCATTATGGATATGAAATGATTAAAACTCCAGTCAGCAAACCACTGCTGATAACTCAGGTCTTGTTAGATGGTCTGTGGAATGGGAGATTAAATATCACAGCTTCTTTCGGAGTAAGTGAAACCTTGATATTATTCGTGGGAGTCTATAAAGCCTGAATGTCAATAGAAGCAAAGTACACTGTGGTAAAAAAAAAAAAAAAAAAAAACTATGAACATGGTCACAGTACTCATGTAGGCAATTGTCTTTGAATAATGCTTGGTTGGTAGTGAGAGTCTCATATATATCTTCCAATACCACCTTGGGTTATATTTTAAAATGGTGGACTGAACAGTCTGAAATGTTGATAAATGACAGAATAGATTCACAGGTAAAGTTTAAGGATATATTCACACCAGACCTCTTTGGTCCACTTTAATCAAACTCTGGTTCTTTTACCTGGAAGGTTCACTTCTTTTGGGGAGGTGTGAATGTACAATCAAACTCTGATGCAAACCAAACAAAGTGAGCTCTGATCCACCTGAAAACCTTGGCTTGGTTGAAGTGAACTCTGTGGTTTGACTGTGTATGTGAATGCCAAGCGGACCGGAGACCGCTCCAAAAGCAGGAAACGGACCAAGTGCAGGTGATTCCGGGTACAACCACAACAAATATGTGACTCTGGTGTAATGGAGTAATGGCTCGTGGTCTTTCGCTGGTAAAATTGAAGGATATTTTTTATTTTTTTTATTTTAGCAGTCAAAGGTCAAATTTATCCTTTAACTTTTTTACATTATAATGTAAATAAGACATTTTGTGAAGAAAGGAATTATACTCATGTCTTTGTCATTTGTTTTCTTCTCGTTTGTTTAATTCTTATTGATACAATGTCACCAAAGGTGGTGGGGTAAACGGATAATTTAAAGGATTTCATTAATTTGACAGCACCAGCTGAAAATGTATCACATGTTGCAATGTTGGTCCCTGATCGAGCCGAGCCTATCGGACTATCAGGTGTGAAAACATCCTTCATAAAGTGGACACTGACTGTGAAACCTTAAAATTAAAACATTTTTTCATTAAAAGTCAAAAATCTGACTAATTTAACATAGCTGAAAGAAAAACTAATGTAACTAACTTCAATGAAAACTTAGTTTATCATCTTAGCCTGTTTATCTGGACTGTATCGTTATTTGGTCAAAATGAAACAAGTGAACATAGCTAGCATTAGCATTAGATAAAACACAAACGCTGTCTGAGGTGAAATACTTGTTCTGTTAGTTGAAATAATGTAAATAAGACATTCCTTTTCTTAGTTCACGTTGTAAATGTGGCTCAGGGAAGTTCGACAGAAAAGGCGGTTTGTGAAGGATGAGGAGACTTTTTTCTTCTGTTTTCTGACCCATCAAAGTGGGTCACAGTTTATGGACAAATGTTAAAACCACCCAACTTTCTTCCCAGCAGCATAAACCTGGTGTTTCAAATGATAAAGTAACCCGGCAGTTCTTTTCTCCTTTCCTTCTCTTTTTGTGTGCATGTAAACTATGTTAAGTGTTTCATAAATCAATTTCTAAGAAAGCTGGCTGTGTGAACATTGTAAAGCAGCATTTTGACCTCAGGTAGACCCGTAGAGGCGTACAGTACAGCCTCTTCAACAGCGAAAGACACAGAGACAGAGAGAAACCACTTTTCCCAACAGTTACCATGGCAATCCAATAAAATTGCCACAGCTCTCGGTATTGACTCACGATAACGTGGGTAAAATGAATCTTTTTCTCAAGCGTTAAATCTGGACTTAAATGCTGATGCCTGGTGACAGCCGTGCAAAGTCAAACTCTCTGTCCCTGATTTACAGACGACTCGGCCAAGAGGAGACAAACGGGCCGCAACGGGCAGATGTCACCTCACCTTCAGTCTCTGACTCTTTCTTTCTGGCACATCTGTCTCATAGACTAAAACTACAGATGTCAAATGAGAATCTCTGGAGATTTTGTTCATGTCACGCTGATAAGTTGCAATAAATATGTTATGATAAAAGGGTTTACTTTATATTTATAAAGTTGGAAGGAGATAAATTCAAGAACTTTCCAGTTGCTCAATTGTTCCTCGTGCTGGTTCAAGTATTTATTTATTTTTTCTGATTTGAAAAAGAAATTTCCTTTCGCCACCCTGACAGCAAAGGGTGGCTGTTTGAAGCAGCATTAGAAACAGTGGCACTTCTCAGGCCTCTTAAAATTGCTGTTATTCTCATTTGTCTGCTGTGTGATGAGCTCTTGAGTGTTCCCCCGCTGTTTCTAATGCAGACTCAAGATGAGTGTATCTCCCTTTATGGGGACTATCATTGAGGCAATATACCATGGTTGTCCCGTTTTACGCCATTTTACCATTTTGCAATGCAGGCTGCCTGAATTATACAGCAATGCCTTTGACACTGAATGAAAAGGCATTTAGAGTAATTGTATCTGATCTCTCCTTCTCTTTCTACCCTGTGCCTCCCTCTCGCTCCCGCTGCTTTCGGCAATGAGTGTTTTAGATTGCTTGGTTACTCAGTGGAAATCAGCCGAGATTGACACTTTGACATTATGTTAATTGGAAATTCTGGGCTATCAGCGAGCAACGTTTGACGGAAGTCTTCCTCCACCGTCCCTAAAAGGTGCCAGGTTGCAGGAAGGAGGGCGTTGAGGCAATCATGGTGAGGTCGCACAGCACATTAGCATGGACTAAATATTCCTTTGCAAATGTGCTCCCTGGTTTAAGGGAGTGAAGAGGTTCAGGCACTTTGAGCTGCTACTCTTGATAATGAAATAAAATTCTTGTATTTTTTTTTCAGGAGCTTTTGAAGCAAACGGTAGTCGCGTGTCCATTACAAATGTGCGCGATACTTTGTTTATGTTCCGCTCAAGTCAAAAAAACACAATTTCGCAATTTTGCAGCATTTCTATTGAATGAGAAAGGCAATTAAAATTACATGTATTGAGATTGTTCTCGCAATAGGACGTTTTAAAAACATGCTGCGCCATCATCCTCCTACAATTTCCTGTCATTTTCTGTATCGTTTCCGTGAGTAGTAACATCTGGTTGTTGATCACACAATGTGAAAAAGTTTTTTTTTTTTTTTTCCATTGCAGCTTTGCAAAATACATTAATTTTGAAACACCTTCAAAATAATTTTGTTTTCAAAAAATGTTTGTTTTTTCGAAATCGGCATATTTCCATCAAATTAATTTATTTTCGTAAATCCAGTTTGTGCAGTTTTAAGTGGGAGTGAGTATTGTTGGCTTCATGCAGAGAATGATTGATACTGAGACAGTTCAGCATGCACATGCAGCAGTTATTCATAAATGCTCGCCCAGTGATTCCATATCCATCTGATGAGAACATTATTTCTCATTTCCAAGAAATTTTACTCTCGATTTAATTAATAATAGGCACACACCGTCATGTATGTGTACCAGGGTTATAAAATAATTGTGGTTTCAAAACCACAATAATTTTTTTGTCCAACCAGTCCTGCAGGTTAAAGACCTTTTGAAGCGATGGAACAGAAAGTGCTTTAATTACCACTTTTCCAGCACTGCCTCTCTGACCCTCACCTTTTGCTGCACAGAGCCATGCGTCTGGCTGAAAATGGGATTCTAGACTTTTTTGTTGTTTACACAAAAATAAAATTGTACATGTTTATAAATAATTACTGTCAGAACAAAAGAGACAGACATGGTGTGGAAGCCAAAACTAAAACCAGCACAGCATTAATGCGGGAACACCACCCACCCGTTACTCTTAATGCTTTTAAGACAGGAGTTTGGAAGGTGCAAGAAGCGTTTGTTAATTCTGTATCTTTGCTTGGATTAAAAATCAAAATATACCTCTACAAAGCATTATTGACAATTTAATAGTCAATAATACTATTGTTATATTATTTCAATAGTAACAGTCTGCATAAATAAAAGCAATTAGATTAATTTTCATTTACTTTTAAGTCTTTGTGTGAAATCATGTTATTTTTTCTCAAGCCACACAACGACTTCTAGTTCAAGATAATATCTGAGTGTGACATTTAAGGAACTGCTCCACACCAGCTTTATTCCACATGTAGATCTGGGTTCTGTAAATAAAAACAATGAAGACCAAAAGTAATTTCAACAATAGTGTAGATTAATACTTGATGTTTTGAACAGTGGCTTCACACTGAATCACCAAAATGTTGCCTTTGTTTACAGAAAATAACAGTTTCAACTTATGATTTGTTAATAATCATTTTAACAAAAAATCCTAACATTTATTTTCTAACATAAATCTATTTATGTCATGTAAAAGTGGTAGCTTTGCATGTTTTTCATGTGTTTTGTTTTTTTAACCCTCTCCAGGCAGGTGTTGCAAATTTGCAACTTAGCCAGTCTTTGCAAGTAATTTGAGCCTGAGAGGGTCAAACCAAAAATAATTATCAGTAATACAGTTTGTTAGGGGGAAAAGAGAAACTGAAGTTATGAAGTCTTTTCATTTATAGATTACTACAATTATAGTGAGCTGAACACATATGTTCTTTTGAGAATTGGCCAGTTCTGTGTCATTTTTGATTTGCTTTTTGTGTTCTGTTTTAGTTTTTGTTCAGATGTTATCTCATAGTTCTCCTCAGTGCCTGAGTTTTCTGAATCAGGTACCATGTGACATTCTTGACTCAGCATGCCTGCTGTTTTCACCTGAGTCCCTTTAAACAATTATGGATGAATCTGGATGTGACAAACACAGTCACATTGGCTGACTTGCAACAGATGCTGTTTGAGGAATGGGGTGACGTCCCACATCACTGTGTGACCAAGCACAACCAGCTGTTGCGGTTGACTGTCACGCTTCACTGAGGCCCCAGTTTGTTGTATGGAAACATTTTCCAATTCCCAATCTGTGTAGCTCATTCAGCTTAAGACAGAGAGAGGATTTGCTCAGTATCTGGGCACAAACCAGAAACTGAGAAAAAAAAAACTCAGGTTTCCATATAATCCCTCCTTTTTACCTCATGTCCATTCTTGAGCCAATAAATTTTGACAAACAAGCTGCATGCTTTCATCCTTTGTTATTTGACCATTACTTTTTCAAAATTAATTCCTTTTTGAGAGTATTGTGGCATATTATTTAATAAAATTATAATGGCTTACATTTTTAGTTTTGGCAGAACCTCAGAAGTAAAACACAAATTCCTTTGTAGTGCAATTTATGTGGGTAAATGTGAAATCTGAAATAAACACGCAAATTCTGGTAACCCTGGTCTCAGTGGGTGACAATGAACCCTTACATACAGCAGGGCTGCAAAAGAAATATCAGTCGAGCAAAAAGGCAGGAAATAACTTCCCCTCTAATGATCATTTATGTAATCTGAAAACTTTTAAATCCTCACTTAGCTTCTGACCGGCTACTCATACTATCTCGCTCTCTGCTGGTTTTCTTTTGTACTGCTCCAGCTATCTCATGTGTACAGACCAGTATGAGCTTCCTGCTCATACTGGTTTGGAGTGCTATCTTGTGATAGCACTCCAAACAAGCAGCAGTTGCAAGGAAAAACGTTGAAAGTTTTGGTCAATCTGGACTAAGCTGGCAAATTTATAGCAAAAATGAAGCGTTTTCCTTCTGAAGCAGGATTTTAAATTAAACGTTCTAAAATATGTTTAATTTTAATAGAAATTTATTAGAAATTAAATGTATTTGTCTTTGCAGCAAGCCAACAGTAATAAGCAGCTATTTATTTACTTATTTCACCTGAACAACATTGTGGACCTGGCTGGCTTATAGCCTCAGGCCAGATTGTTTTTTTGTTTTTTTTAATTACTTTTAATTTTTTGTCTTTTATTATTAGCCTCCGACCAGTTGCGACTGTGTTTTATCTTTTTAAGGGAGGATTCTTTTCATGCTTGAATTGTTTTCCTTTGAAAATTACCAGGTATGAAGAGGAGTCCAACTTAATTGGTAGAAAAGTTGATGTTGTCTAAACAGTACTCCATTCATGCAAGCCGAAGTCACTTCCATGTTTGCAGGGGAGATTAAACGCCTGGAGTTTAGTCTCTTTCAATAGTGCTGTTGCCTATTGAAAGAGACTGCCATAGACATGCAACCACATTCTGAGCTGCTCGTTTCTGTTTCAAATTATTTACAGTAGATTGTAGAAAAAAGTACCTAGACCTACGTACTGTTGTTTGAGGCATTTGCAGGCTAGAATAATGCAAAGTTATACTTGTGTAGCTTATATTGAACAGAAAATAAGAACTTTTTGGGATTTTATTTGCTGATCACTGATTTCTACAGGAACATTTTCAGATGTGGTTCATTGATCTGTACGTCTCAAATCAGAGGGTTTTAATTTGTATTTTTATTACAATCAGTATATAATGAAAATCATGAAACAAATGTGTATATGTCAGATGCACTTACAGATATTTAAGTGGAAAATTTGGTAGAAATGAAGCTTTTTAGAAACTGAAAAATACTTTTTTGTTGATCTGGGCTCGTCTTCTCGGAGTCCTCTCAGTGAGTTCCTTCCTGTCCTACCGTAGCTTATGAGTGATTCAATCAGCTGCTGGGAGCGACTCTGAGCGAGGTGTCAGTGTGGGGGTGTGGATGAAAAACCAAAAGCTATTAATTCTGGCTGAGAGACATCGTGAGGTTGATTCCTGATCAAGGAGCAGGTGGTTGATTAGAAACTAGGTGTAGCTGTGAGGGAAGGCAAGTAACTAAAGCAGATAAGAGTAAGTGGGAACAAAATGGCTGTTAGAATACACAGGGAACAAGTAATCAATCTAAATACAAACACCCCAGAATCATGACAACCACTGTTGCTTCTCTATGTTTTTGACAGTAATTTGACTCAATAACCAGATATATTTTAAGTGAGGTGGATGCCAAAGGTTATTTCTCCAAATCCCTGCTAGGACAAAATTACTTTCATATCCACGGCCCAAATTTTGCTCCATACAGCTGGCAGCAATGGGTGAAAACAGAACTGGCCTCATGACTTAGATTTGTGACCGCTGTGCTCTCTAAGAACTGTGAAAAATTGCTGCTTTGCAAATTGTGTTGTGAGACGTCTAATGTTGTGTTTGTGTGGCTTAGACTCATATTTTCAGCTTCATTTGTTTCATTAAGGGAGTATGCAGAGATTGTATACATATTTTGGCCCCAAATGGCGTCCTGATGTAACTCTTAATGAGCTGCTCTGACTTAAGTACCCTGACTAAACTGCACATAAAATGTTCTTGTTTACCAGCTGTGTCAGTCAGCTTCCTCTTATCAAAATTAATAGAGTAGCTTCCACTGGAAGCTGGGAGCAGAAACTAATTTACCCTTATAATGTGTTTTAATCAGTTACTGTTTTACAGGGAAAAATCTACTAAGTGCAGCTTTTGATTTAAAATCCACCATCTGGAAGGCTTCCCTTTTCAATTTTACATCAGTGGAACGCAAACAGGATTCCCATCGGTGGACACCTCGACTTTTGATTGAGTTCAGAGAAACAGATGCTCATTTGTAGCCAGATTCCTCCAGCTCCATCATCACACGGACACAGAGAGAGAGATGGAGACTGAGGGCAGAGACGAGTGGGTCGTTGGAAATGCAAATGCCACGCCAGAGAACTAAATTTGCTTTTGTCATGACGAGGGATTTGATCGTGCTGGGAAGGTGAGGCTTCCTGGACCCAGCCGGACAGATTAATCCAAGCTTGACCTGGTCTGATTTTTTTCTTTTTTTCAAAACTCGTGCTCACAGAAGAAGGTTGCTATCTGAGAGGGGGGCTGTGCAGGCTGCAGGGAAGCTGGGGAGAGGTAGCGTTCTTTTCCAAAACTAAAGAATAGCACTTCCTTTTGAGTGTTTTCAAAAGACAAATTGGCTTGGATCAACAGCTAGGCAGCTGGCTGATGGAGAAGTGAGATGTATATGGCCCACATGGGCATTTTCATCATAACGGCTTTTCTTTTTATTTATATATTTTGTCCCCCTGCAGTATGTCACCTGCTGCAGTGTGTCATTCTGCCCTATTTGCTCTCATGCTCTATCACTCACCCACACAAGTACACCTTAAAGTACAGTGCAGTGGTCCTGAACTAATCCTCCCTTTAAACACGTCCTACACAGTTGTGTTTGTGGCTAACTGCCTTTGATAAAAAAAGGAGAGAGATCTCACTTCAGTCTGAAAATTGAAAAAAAGGATGTTGCCTGTTTAGATGTTCCCATGCTGTTTAGAATAATAAACAGCATGGGAACAGTCATTTTTAGAACATTTCTAGAACTAATGTTATGGCTTTTTTGCTGTCCGGAACAGATTTATAATCTGGGTTGTGTAACCATTTTGAGTTGAACATTGACTACATAAACAGTGGTCATTTTCTTTATTTCTTTCTTTTTCTACTTCATTAGTAGAGAAACTTAAACCTCTGATTCTGCTGAGGTATTATAATAAGGAAACTTTATGATAAACAATTTAAAATGCCATTGAATGATGAATATGAATCTAGATAACTGAACTGTCTCTCTTATTTTACTAGGTGCTAAGTCACAGGTGTGGCCTCTATACTTGCACTGTTGATTAGTTCTGCATTAGTTTAGTTTGGGGTGATTCTTGATCTGACCTTTAGGAGTATTCAGCCCCCTGTGAAAACAGACAGGACTTTTTGACTGACATGATTGTTAATGTCCAGGGAACAAACAAACCCTTTTAAAAAACTGTGTACTCTCTTCGCCTGGGGTTGTGCTGCATCAAGACACAAGAAACCTCCAAACAAGACATAATGTAAACAAAAATGGCATCATGGTTTAGCAGTTGTAGGATTTTTATTTGTGTTTGGTAAAAGATCACAAGCTTCTTCTTCTACATTCTGGGTAAATATTTTGGTTATATTTACCCAGAATGCCCTGTCCATTGTGGTTTTGAAGCACTCTATGGTCCGCTTGGTGTTCACACATGATTTCGAACCATGACAGAATTCATGTGGTGCAAACCACGATTTGGTTTTTTAGGCAGACTTAGGTTTTTATACTTTCACACCTCCCCAAACAAACTATTCTAGACAAACAAACAATTCCAGAGCTTGATTAAAGCGGACTAAAAACATTTAGTGTGAATGCACCCTCAATTTCCTGCCAAACCAGTGAGATCTCTATTGACGCCCTGCCATAGGCACGTTTCTTACTAAAGTAACTAATATAGAGGAATACAGAACAGAACCTTAATCCATGTGATCTGATCAAAATCAAGTTGCCAAATGTGAAGCCATATTTTCAGTAATGTTTTGCCTTGTTCTTTAAATAAGAACCCACTGTTGTCTTCCTGAAACTCCCAAACTATCAATTATTTTTGTTTCTTTCCTGCTTCCTCAATCTGTCACCCTTTTCAAAGAACTCAGATTACCTTTCAGGCTCTGCTTTTCATCAGATATTTCATTTGATACATCGGATCAAAAAATTTGCTTCTACTCAAAGCTTAAATGAAAGCCTTCGGGCAAAACCTGCTTACTTTGAGGTGTGCAAACGTTACAGGATGACGGTGCTCAGGATGTGGAACACCTGTTAGAATTCTTGAGTTAGATATTATTTTAGGATATCATAATGTATGGACAGCTATCTAAAATACCTGAAAAAGTGAAGGGCTGAAGGAGTCCTTCACTTTTTCAGTAAGCAGCTTTGTGTACACAACTTCAAACTAAAGGTTTTGACTGAAAATCACTGTGATTTCTCTGTTTCTCTTGCAGGTTTGGCAGTTCACCAGATTATCACAATCACTGTGTCTCTCATCATGGTGATCGCAGCCTTGATCACAACACTCGTCCTTAAAAACTGGTAGGAAAGATTCCTTTACTTTTCACTCACAGCACCTTGTCAGCAGATCCGCTTCTGTTTTAGAGAATCCTACTAGCTTAGTCATAGGTGCGAGGTATGATTTTATGTTTGTTTCTTGTCTTTGGTGCGTGTTTTTGTAGCTGTGCGCAGTCTGGAAATGGCCGCCACAATAGCCATCAGAGAAAGATCCACCAGCAAGAGGAAAGCTGCCAGAACCTGACAGACTTCACGCCGGCCCGCGTGCCCAGCAAGGTGGACATCTTCACTGCCTACAATGACAGCCTGCAGTGCTCACATGAGTGCGTACGGACTGCCGTCCCCATCTACACCGATGAGATGATCCAGCAGACACCTGTGTACAAGACGGCTTACAATGGAAACAGGTACAATGGTGGAAAAATTACTAAATGAAAGAAATAATGTTGAATGCACTTAAAAATATGTAGTCACTTGTTTCGGGGGTTTTAATTTTTTGATTCTAGTTTCATAATTTCTTTATTTTGATTAGGCCGCCCTTGTTTCTGTTTTACAGTAGTTCAATCCTTAGTTATTTTAGTTTTCTATGTCTAGTTCTTTGTGTTCATTTCCCTGGTGTCCCACTTTGTGTACTCTCCCTCGCCCCTGTGCCATTTTCTTTCTCTTTCTCCTCATACCTGCAACCCATTTCTGACTAGCCATCTATTCCCTGTTCAGTAATCAAGCTACCCAGTTTATATACAACTTATTCTCAGTCACTCCTTGCTGGTTCTTCCTGTTAAATCCCCATTTTTTCTCTGATTTAACCTACTGGCTGTTCTTTCTGGTTTTTGTGGGGATTTTTTGTTCTGCTCTGGGCCCCTGTGATTTTTTTTTTTTTTTTTGTAAGTTCTTTGTTCTCCATTTTCATTAAAACTTAAAATATCTGCCTTGCTGAACTTTGGTCCTCCATTACCACAAAATGACAGTTCCTGTGTGATTTCTAAAATGTGAAGAGAGTACAATACCCTCTAATATGGGAAATAAATCAGTCTTTTTAATAAATAGTTGTTAGATTGTAGTTAGTACAATCTCAATCTAAAAATGTGTTTTTTCACTGAAGAAAATTTTTGAGAAAAAACCTTATAATCCAAGCAAAATTGTTGGAATTACTATTGAAATTTTACCAATTCCTACAAAATAAAAGTGAATAAATATAAGCTTCCATTTACAACCACTTATATAACTTTATATCCAAGAAACTGATGAAATAATTTAAATTTCCGTGTCCGTATTGATGATTTTCCCATTTTGTGCACAGTGCAACATTAATTTAGTCTTATACTGACAATTTTTACAGTCCAGGTGATGTTGTGGGATAAAAGAGCAACAATGATGACAAATTAACAGCTGTACATCGGCAATGATGCTGAAAATGATTAATTTAGTGTCTATATTTAACAATCACAAGTCACTGAAAGCCTTTTTACCGCTTTATTTTACAGATGTAAAACAGAAACACTTCTGATGAGTCAAGCAGCTTTTTTAAGTATCTGACTGTGACAACATTATGCTGTTGACAGAGACGTCGAAGGCTAACTCGGGGCCTGATTAGACCTTAGCGGATACATGCTAATAAAATCTCTGCGGTAAAAAGACATGCCTTAGCTCGGTGTTTCATTCACGTCAAAGTCAATTTTCTTAATGACCTAACAGCCTTCGTTTTACCCAACAGGCCCTCCCCCACTGAAAGACAACTGATTCCTGTGGCCTTTGTGTCGGAGAAATGGTTTGAGATCTCTTGTTGACGAGCTGTAGGCTTTCACTCGTTTACTGGGAAAGACTTCATGAATCCACGCTCTGGTGGGTACTTCTCCATGTTACCTCCTCTACAAACTGTCGAGTGGGCTTCGGCCGCCTCAATCCCCTTTGGTAACGCTGCCCCACTTTGGGAATTGAGAGGAACTTGGCATATGTTTGTTATTTGTGACATAATTGTGGATTTTTCCCATATCATGTGTGGCAGGAATTTCAGTTCATAGCAACATTTCAAAAATGAGCTAGTCGTTGGGCCTTACTGCTATTCTTGTGAAGTTCACAACCCTTGAATTTGTTCACATTTTGTTTATTCATAGCCACAAACCTTCATGTATTTTAAGTGTTAGAACATCACAAAGTAACACTTACAGTGCCCCCAGAAAAGGATTCACCCCTTTTTACTTTCTTATTACTTGCAGGAATTTTAAACAACATAATTTGGCTTCATTCATTTCTGACTGATCTTGAGCTCCTTTGCCGAGAACACTGGGCGGAAATGTTACTGCCTTGATTTAGAAAAAGAATACATTGAAGTTTGGGGTGGTGAGTTCATAAAATGTGAAAAAAAGTTCAAATGTTATAAATACTTTTGCAGCATACATCAGCACCATGTGATCACACCAATTTCTTTTCACCTAAGCGTCCAAAAACTCTTTGCCCTTTAATTTCCACTTGCATTTCGAGAGTTTGTTCGCAAAAAGAGTAGGTTTATGCCTTTCTCAAAAACTTTTGCTTGGCCAGTACATGCTAGGATGTCCAAGAATTTGAAATTCAGTTTATAAACCTTGAACACATGCTTTGGCGCTGCAGTATTGGTGGAGGTGGTGTAACTATTGAGCCAGATATTCAATTAAATTGATTGCCTGCAGGTAAAGTATGGAGAGGACAGGGTGTCATGACATTTGTTGTTGCCTGGACACACATTTTAAAGTTCAGCTTTTCACAGCATGCGCCAAATTGCAAGGCTTTGAATAAAACAGACTTCTGACCACGTGTATTTATTAGGATTATTTGTCTAGCAATTAGCCTTCGTTGTATAGTTTATTTGTACACCGCAGGTTACTTTAATCAGCTTTGAAAAAGGAAATGAGTAGCATGTTTTTCAGGCCAGACTGGAATGTCACCCTCCCCTCTAAAGCAAGCAGAAAGTAGGCTAATTTAGGAAAAAAAAATAAAAAATTGTGTTTGTGTTGCTTGGCCTCGTAATGAGGAATAACTGGATTGTTTTTGTCTTTCTCTGTACTTCCACAGGATCCAGTTGGAAACAAGAAACACACAAAAAACAACTTATTTTGTAAAATAGTGTAATCTCTCCTTGGACACTTGTGAAGATATTTATTTTTCTAGAGATAACAAGCTGAGCAGCCGTGGAGCTGCTCTTCCATCTTTCCCGAAAAACAGCATTCATTTAGGTGGAGAGTACACACATATATATTATATATATATATATATATATATATATATATATATATATATATATATATATATATATATATATATATATATATATATATATATATATATATACAGAACGGATGGGACAAGACTGTGCAAGACAAAGGAGCCCAAGAAGCTGCTTTGGGTGGAAGACAAACTATATATTTCTGAACAATGTGCCAATAATGCCACTATGTGCCACAACCTGGATAAATGGAAGTTTTAACAATAACTGAAGGACTAAACAAAGTGTGTTGTATTAAACCTGTATAATTTCTTATTGCTTTATTTATTTTCTTTTTTTCTCCTTTTTTGAAAGAAATGTAAAAAAATATATACTTCAAATGTATTTGAAAATGTTTTGAAGTAATTTTGAGAAATGTGTTGCAAAGGAGTCTAAAACATATTTCTACGAATCACAAAAAAGAGTTAGAAAAAAAATATATAGATGGTTTATGCTTTATTGAACAATTGACTTTAAAGGCATAATTTGTATTAAGTCCCATTTTAAAATCAGAATAGTTATGTCTATTTTTGTACACCTAGGAATTTAAAAAAGAAAAAAAAAAAAGGAAGAGTCTGCCGCAGCACCGACAGTTGAAGTGTGGAGAACGGAGGACTGCTGCTGTTACACGCCCCCCACTGTTAGCTGAAACTATTACAAAAGACCCCATCTGCATCTGGCTCCAGCCAACCCTATGCTCACGTCAATGCTTTTTAATCATGGAGGTTAATGAAAACAGATTTGGAGGGTATTTGTGATGAAGAGGTATGCAACGGCACCATGTTCATATAGTTTGAATGCAGAGAGTCACAAGACACTACAGGGAACTCCACAGGATATTCATAGCATCTCAGGACTGTTTAGGTTTCATGCAAAATACTAATTATTCTCTTACTAAGCAATTAGTCAGACTAAGTTCTGATACTTGGTATAATTCAAATGGAAAGTGAAAAAAAAAGAGGTTCCAACATCCTCGAAAATATGTGAACCAGTTTTCTGGATGCAGAATGGGAAGCAACATAGGAATAATGCTAAAGCTCAAAATAATCCTCAGCAAGTTTTCTTACCAGATGCATTGCAAAGGCCACCTCTCTATAGACCCACCTGGTTCTCTACCAAAAGGAAAGCAGTTCAAATAGAATGAAATTTCACCAGTTTTCAAACAGACTGTGTTGAAATAAATGATCCAGCCGTATCTGAAATAATTCAATTAAAAAAAGTTGACACTCCCTGATTGTTTAGTTAAAGTCAAAGGATTAAGACAAGCCAATTACCCACCACCACCAATTTGGTTGAAACAGTCTCTGAACTGCATGGTGAGAAGAATAGCAGCGCTCTCCCGAGAGCCTCCTCGCACCAATGACTTTATTATTATTAAAACGTAAACCTCTGATTACCTTTGTGCTACGAAGCTCTTGTGGAAACTGTCTAATAATCTACCTGTAATTGTGCTGTGGGTTTGTACAAAGCACAAACACGATTCTGTAATTGTAAACATTTTTCGGGGCTGCAAACAGCAATATGTACAGATTTAATCGGTTTCACTGGGTGTTGGGAAAAGTAATTTCTAGTAATTCACATGGGTCCATCTTTTATTTGTTTTAGACTTGTACACAATTCCTAACATGTACCAGAAAAACATGGCAAATGATGTAAAGGAGGCCGTTTTCACACATGACTGGCTGAAGATTGTTTGAGGATTCTACATACAGTTTGGTGTGATTTAAAATATATATATATATATATATATATATATATATATATATATATATATATATATTATTCTTATTGGGTTTTTTTAAGTGGCTGTTCACTTAAGCATTTCATTATAGAAAAGTTTCTTCTAAAGATTTGGTCTCATAATCAGAAGTGTTTGGAATGAAGAAACTGTAAGCAGGACAGAATGCGGAGAAATTGAGGTTTTCAAAAATGAGAAACCTTTCTACAATCACTGTTGTAAAGAAAGAATTATGAAGAAATAAGAACTGTTTGTGTCTTAACACGTCCCAAGAGTCAAGGGAGCAAATGGTAAAAAACAAAACAAAAAAAACAAAAACAGGTCACCAGGTAAAATAGAGATATTCGCTGCTACTTTTGCACATTTTCTCGCTAGCTGTTCTTCTGGATTTTTATTTCTTTGTTTTCAAGGCAGCCTGAAAAGTCTCTGAAAGAGTTTCAGGGGAAATGCTGCCACGTTGTTTCTAGAACATTCCAGGACTGTAGTGCATGTGTGAAAACGCCTTATGTGTAAACGCGAGCCCTTGTGGAGGTGTAAAAAACTGAGTTGGGATCAACACTGTGGTGCAAAACTCCTGTTTTCTGGCCCAAACACAACATAAAAAGAAAACTGGCTCTAATGAATAACGCATAACTGATTCAGCCTCAAATGCGTCAGGCTGTATTGCTTCTTTGACATAACGTATATTTTTTGAATGAAGACTCTTACCTTCTCTATCAGAGGGGTTACGAAACCTACTGTATATTACACACGTGTAAATGTATTTTCTATATATTTGCTTCTACTTGTGTACAGGTGTGTTCTATTTTTCAAGGCCTTTCCCATTGTTGGGAAGGCTTCGAGCTAGGTCGGGGATAGTGTCTTTGTTTACATGTGTATCTACAGTATTTCTTTCAAAAACACAAAAACTAACCTTGTGCCAAGCTTCTTCTCTGCACTTTCGAGCAGTACTTGTATGATATCTCTAGCTAACCAGTATAATACTTCAGTAGATGCTGCAATAGTTCAAAAGAAAAGTGGAAGGTCTGAAAGGAAGAATATTGGGGGGCTTTATCAGGTTCTGGTGCATTTATGGATTGGCTGGAAAACCAATGACTTGCTCTTCTCAAACACTTTTGAGTGGAATTTAATGTAAAGAGCAACATCACATGAAAAATTTATTTTAAAAAAAGCAACTGATGCCAAGAAACCAGCTAAACTTCATCTATGTTGAGTTCCTTCCATCTGTCATTCTTTTTTTTTTTTTTGGTTGTTTTATTTATTTATTTATTTTACTACGCTTCCCACAGAAATGATAGAATTTGGCACAAGCTTCTCTGGAGGTACTGAATACATCTAATAATAAAGTACATGATGCTGATGATGTAAAAATAAGAGTTAACTGAATGAATGACAACACATAGCCTGAAATCAAATTGTTTTCTCAAAGTTTGCAAGATATTTCCTTGCTTGTAAAATCACCTGCACATTTTAACCTGTAATGCTTGAATGGCAGTCCTGATAATGGTTTTCCTGGGATGTCTGATTAGCATGGAAATACAGACGCTTTATTAAGGCAACCTGTGTAGACCAATTGCAGCATAACACCATAAATGCAACATATGAACTCATTTCTTTTCTTATCGTCTAGATTCACAGTTTACTGCCCTACAACTTTCTATTTTCAGTAAATATTTCAGGATATTTGGTTTCTTGTTGCAAACAGTGAGGGAATGAAATCAATTCTTCCCCAGACGGATCTGATTATCTAAGCAGGTGCATTTATTTTGCGCTGCGAATGATTACTTCTGTTTCCGTCACCTCACTCGCCTACGAATTCTTTCGCTCCCCTCAGCTCAAAGACACTATCGACCAGCAGAGGTTTGCTCTGTCAAGACGAAGAATAAGACAAATTTAAAGGTCTTGTGATTTGTGTTTGCATGTGTCAAGACATATGGAGTGGAACTTATCGACATATGTATTGTTTGGACATCTAAATGTTGATTGAACATTTCCAAGGTTTGTTTTTTTTTTTTTTTTTTTTTTCATTTCCCCGCCATATCGTTAAAGAGCATTACCATAAGAGGAAGAGAGTCAATGAATCGAGTCGGATTTGTTGTCCGGCTTTTGATGTCCGATGAGCCCAGAAACTTATTAAACACGTGGCGTTGACAGCGACAAGGTGACGGTTTGAATTTCATCAAAGTCAATAGGGTGCTCAATGAGGCGAGACGATGCAGGAGGAGAGAAATATTTGATGATAATAAATCTCACTGAATCAATTCCTTAGTTGTGAGGTAACTGTAGCTCCTTACTCTGCTTCTCCTTGTTTCAGGAAAATCTCATACTGTGCGCTTACTGTAATCGCAGCAGAGGGCTCTGACTCTGCTCTTGGGTCATGTTTGGGTTTTTTTTTTTGTTTTGCTTTTTTAATTATTCACAAGAGCTAAAACACTGCTGGTGCTTATCTATACAGTGAAAGACTTGGAAATATAAAATAAAACACTTTTGTTTGCAGCACCCCAGATTTTCTCATTACTCATTGGCGAGAGGGGGGAGTAGTAACGTGACCCAAATCTGCCGTTGATTCACACAGAAGGCCTCTAGCACTGTAAGATGCCTTTTGCAACAGAGTGCAGATCCGAATGGAGTGGCATGTGAAGGAAGCCTGAGAAGCAGGAAGGAACAGGAAGAGAGCTACTGCAGACAAATGGGGAGCATTTAGTGACGACAAAGTCGGAGGCTGAAGTTAAGCTAATATGGGAGAGAAAAATAAAAAGTGTCATTAATGTCATACGTTGTGTTTACAGGTGGGAAGTAAACAAAGGAGATTTCTGTTTTTTCTTTTACGGGACAGGAGTCTGCTCACAACGGGATCACGTGCTTTGATCATTCACACTCGGTAAAAGCTCATTCATACTTACGATGAAGGAAAACGTCTCCAGTTGTGTTGTCGCCATAAAAATGAAGAGTTTGTACTTTGTGACTCTTAAACTTTTTATATTTGTGTTTAATATATCAATGAGTACCTCTGTTAACTTTTCTATAAGACATATGACTATAGTATATAAACGCACACATACACACACACACCCCCACGCACGAATGCACACACACGTTATACACCTCCAAAAAAAGGGACTCAAGTCTGTCTCTGTGACGGCTAAATGTTGTATAACTTTTGTTTTGTGTCTTATGAACTACATCTCTTCCTTTTGTAGTAATTGGTAAACGTTTCAATTTCCAGGTGACTATGATTTGGTTATTCTTGTACTACTAAGCTCTGTATTTGCAAGCACTGTAAATGCGATTCTCACTGGATTCGTCCTCTGTACATTTAGTACTCTGATGTTGCTATTAATAAAACATAAAACAACATGAGCTCGTGCTGTAATGTTTTCTTTTGTTTGTTTGTTTTGTCTCATCTTGTGGTAAGAGCAGAGAAATAACTTCACTGAACAGCTGAGAAAAATTTATGTTTAAAAAAATGCAAAGTGGAGGTGAGCTAAATTTCTCACTAGCATTACCTCTGTGTGATAAAATATATAATTCTGCATATAACCTTCAAGCGTCATCACTTCTGTTCACGACCACAACTGGATGAAATATGTGCAGACAGGTTATGAAAATATGAAATATGACTTTTAGGTGAAAGTGGCTGTTACTGCAGAAACAAAAGTGTTCAAATTCTGGTTTGTTAGTCTCTATTACAAAAACAAACAGTCAGGTATGTAGCGCTATTAGTGAACATGTAGTTGTTTAAATAAAATTGTTTGAAACAAGATAAGCAGTTTTAACAATGCTGTCAGAATTCTGTGTTTAAAAAAATATTGGTTGAAACAAATTGGGACACCCTCACCTAAAGGTGCCTTAAATTACAAATAGGTACATCCTTAGAAGACGGTTACTCAGCACCGTGTTGGAGGTTTGCCCTGTCTAAACTCAGGCATGTTGTTTGGTGTGTTCTTCACACTTGGAGTGAAAGTGGACAGCACAGGAAGATCAAAGAATCTGTCTGACGACTGCAGAAGGAGTTTGCAGCGGCTTATCAGTCTGGTCAGGGATTTAAAGATGTTTTGAAACAATTTCAAAATTGACTGTTACACCGACTACACAATGTTAATGGCAGCAAAAGCTCCGTCACTGGCATTAGTCAAACAAGAGAATACAGCATGTGTTGCTTATCCATCAGTTGTTTTACTTTCATGTTTCTGTGCCATGGGTAGTTTTTTTCAAACCCAAAAAAGAATTATGCATGCCACAATATTATTTATAATTTCACTGTTCGGTAATTATCTTAATGCTGTGCTTCTTTGCCCGAGGTTTAATTGAATCATATGGTGCAATACTTCTATAATTATTAAATGATTAGTGGTTTATAATATTTGTCATTTGCAGAATGCAGATTGTAAATAATTTAAAAAAAAGTTTATTTGAGATTACCGTATGTATTTACACTGGAATGATTTTAGAAAAAAAAAGAAATCACTGTATGTCATCTTTTTTTGGTCAGTGGGATGTAGTTGGTGGATCCATATCATGCGTTGGTGGTTTAGTAATTTGACCAAAATAAGTGGCACCATCGTCCGCCTGGGTTAAAAGCTCTAAAATGAACTGCGGCATATTTGTAGACAAGGCTGTTACTTCTCCAATCGCCATTTTTCAACCCGATCAAGGTGTGAAACATTTCTGCATCTCTACTTTTCATTTTGTCTGAAAGAACTCGATGATTAATAACAGCTCAGAAAAAAAAAAAATCTGAGTACAGGGGCTGATTATCCCTTCTGTTACGGGTCTTTAAAGTCCACTTTAGCTGCATGCCTGCACAATATGACACAAAAACATGCTTTACTTTGACTTAAGTTTGCTATTCACCATTTGTTTTCTGAATGTCACTCAGTTTAACTTTAATACAGCAGTAAATGAGTCTCCTTTAAAAGGATTTATCAGTGGGTTTTCTCTCATGTGGCGTCACTTCACAGTACGATGTGAGCACTTTTTTTTTTTTAGACTTTCATAACGGACCGTTAATAATACATCTGGAGTTTATATTTTTCCTACATAAGGTTTTCTCAAGACACAGTTTATTGTAGCCCATAACTTCTCACGCTAACAGGGGAAAATAAAGTGAAGGAAAAGATGCTGGTTTCTCATTACAGTTTTGGTGCTTTTCTCAAAACAGAAATGAAATTCTCGAAACTACTAGTTAAGTCTTGAGATCATTCTGCCAGGTGTGTACGCCAAAACAAGCAGTTTCTTATTTACTTTAGCAAGTTGCAAATGCTTTTGTACACCCATTCAAATGATTTTGTACAATTCTCTGCTTTCTCCTATGTTTTCAATTGCTTGTGTCAAGTTCAATATGGATCCCATAGATCTCAGAACATCTCAGGGAGATGAAGTACTAGCCGGGACGGCTTTCTTCCGCCCCCTGCAGTCAGCCCTCGGATCCACATTTACTCTGCACAGTTTATCCTTACTTTGAAAGCAGAGCCGTAAGCTTCCTTTCTCTGCCACCTCTTTAATGACTTTTCTCATGTGTCTGGCTCTATCTCCTTGGATCTTTAACCGGGGCTGCATGACTGCTCCAATGTATGAATGTCAGTCCTTTCCACCCTGCTTCTATCCATACTCTGCTCTGCATCCTTTCCCTTTTCTCTTAAAGGCCTCATCCATGGTAAGTTCAGCTTGACTGTGATGGCAATCTTGGCTTAAGGCAATGTTTCTCAATTCTGGTCTTCAGGGACGATTACTCTGTAGGATATAGATTTTTTCCTTATACCCCATAATATACTTGAAATACTGGACAATTAAAAAGCTTCTGTAGCACTTGGTGGCTGCAGAGGAGGTCATGCAATAATTTGAATCACATTGTTTCTGTTTCTGCAACAGAAACATCAAAAGTATGCAGTTTAGAGAGGACCGGAATTAAGAAACTGCTGTAAGAAAACCAAATGACAATATTGGACTGTAAAGACTTTATTGTGATTTTCCTTGAGCGGCTGTTCCAAAGCTGCTAACACATTTCACCTGGTCTCTGTTGAATGACCATGTTCTGCTAATGGAGAGCTGACCTAACTCCTCCTGACTGATTAAAACGATCAAGCCTAGGTTTAGTGATGGGACAGACCTGTTGGCCTCCAACCTCTCCAGTCCAGGATTTCTGCCAGTCTTCCAATGACCTGGTCATGTTGCCATTTGTGCCAACCCTGCATTCCACTCTGAAGCTGCAGTCAAATATTGTTTGCAGGTAGAATTAATGTGATAAAACTTGTTATTGGGTCTTGAAAGATTACTGTGATATTTTCTATAACTGACTGAACAAATCTCTTTTAATTCCTCCAACTTGCCTACAATGACTAAAAACAAAACTAAACCAAATTTTTCAGCCTGGCAAGGTCTGACACCACACTCCACTCTGTGCTTACTCTGTTGGGGAGTTGGTGGAAAAGAGGATGAGGTGACTGATGCAGCCCATCCTCCACAATACCAGACATCCCCAGCATGAGACATTGGTGGGTCAGAGAAGCAGTCGCAGAAACATGTGCATCTCTCTGTGTTTTAGAATGGAGACATACCAGAGATTCATCATTCCGGCTGGAAGAAACCTGCACAACAGCTTCTGCTGACATGTTTTATATGCAGATATAAACTGGTGTTTAATGAACTGTATTCTCCGTGTCCATCTATCTAGCAATAATACTGTAATTCAGACCTTAAATATGCCACCAACCTCCAGATTTTGGGTTGGATTTGGGCTCCGGTAAAAGCTTTTTTTTTTTTAAGCGAGTGAAACATTTGAATGAAACCCATGTTATTGGTGGAAAGCCTGTGAGTTAACGTCTGCTGGACCTTCATTTGTAGCAGTCCAGCCACAATTTTGTTTTCGCCCAATATCTCATTGTTCAAAGGTATCGGTCAGGAAAAGAGCATCAGAAATTCCACAAGTTCAAATTATACCAAAATAAAGTTGGTATAATTATAACTGGTATAAATAGCAGTTATAATTATACCAACTTTATATTGGTACAATATAAAGTTGGCTGGACTGCTACAAATGAAGGTCCAGCACATCAAATATGGTACAAAAGAGAAATTACAAAAAAATGTATTATCTACTTTAAGACAAGAGGTAAGCGGTCTAAAGAAACACTGAAGAAAACACAATCAGTAGATCATTTCCTCATATGTAGTTAAGAACATACACCAATAACCTGAAAGTTAAATCCCAACTCGTCCCAAATGTACTCAAAAGTGACACAACTGCTTCTTCTGACAAAATATTAAATCACTGCTATGAGATTGCATTGATTTAATCAGAGTAAATAACAAAAAACTGACTGAAATTATCAACAACTTTAAGTTCTTTTCAGCTACTTCTTTTTTATTATTATTATTTCTTACAGTAAAGAAGTTCCACTCCCACAATGTCTGACGTCAGTTCAAAGAAATGACATGTGTAATGCTGTTTCATGGCTCATTTCCCAAGCAAAGCAACCCCATTTCTAAACTAATTTCTTCAATAAAAAGACAGATTAAAGCCTCAAAGCAGCATGTTAGTTTTCCTTTTAACAGCTAACAGGGATCCCTCGTGTCTTCTTTCTCTCTGTTTACGGAGAGTCGTCTTCTCTTGGCCTTCATCCTCTCTTTCCTCTCACGCTGTCAGCTCATCTTTTGGATCACCTGGAGACACAGTTCTTTGCTCCAGTTTGACGAATCAGCGCGGGCAGGTTGAGCACGCCTCTGTGTGCCCTAAAGCCACACTCTGCCCTGAGGGAGGCCTGCCAGGCCACATTAGTATGAGGCCACTTGGATCGGTCTGCACCGACTGTGACAAGCCTGGAGCCCCCTTTGCTCCTTATACATTAAATAGAATTATGCATCCGTGCCTCCACAGAAGGACCCGATCAATGGGGTGGGCAGCACATGCCGACAGCTGCCAAGGAGATACTTTAGTACAGTGAGATTAATCTCAGCCGCAAAAACTGGTCTTCAAAGAGTGTGCTGCCTCCAAACTTGGGCAGGCCATGCAAAGTTAATTTGACATCAGAGTCCTTAAACCGCCTTAAGGTGGCAGCTGGACAGGTAGGAGTGCAGGTGAGAGGACAATCACGCTCCTCCTGTCATAGTTTTTTAATGACATAATTACCATGAAGGAGGTAGTATCTGTCTCTCTGTAAGCCTTTCAAGATTTAGACTTTGTTCATCTTCACTACTTCAAAGGCTTTTATCACACCTGAGAAAATAACAAGTGGAGTTTACAGACTTCTCGTTTCTTATCTTAGAGGCTAAAGTAGAGAAAGTGATGGCAGATGCATTTGTTGTGCAATTTCTTTATGAGCTGGTTATAAGTAAATGGACGGGGCTTTTCTAGACTTAATGACCACTTAGATGCTTTTACTCTACAGGCTTTTCATCTCCACAACTCTTCTTAGCGTAAACAGAGGAAACATTTTTTTTTCGGTCACTAACACATTCAGATGAAAAGTGAGGTTCATTGTCTCGCCCAAGGAGGCTTCAGTTTGTAGACTGGAGAAGTTTTGGACTGAGTTACTCTGTGAACTACAGATGGCCTTCTTTTAAAACATTCATTATCAAGTCCTTGGTGATGGCCTCTCTAAATGTGCTCCGCATCTTTGCTGGTTTGCATCCATTTTTTAGTATGTCCTCACACAGGCCCTCACTCGGTTTGAAGAAACTTTAAGCGCCACGCTGTGACCTCAGAAGGACCAGCTCAAATGTTCATCTTCAACCGTTGTCATTCACTTCATTTTACACGGACAAATTGCAGCAGCTTTGCACCGTAGGCTTGCTGAATAATTTAAATTGCGAGAACTTTTTTTTTCTTTTTTTCACATTTTGTAAGATTTCCATCTCAAACTTCAATGTGCTTTCTTGGGATTTTATGTCTCGACCCAAAATATGTTGAAACGCAATTTGAAGTTGGAAGACATTTGTCTTTTCAAATGCGGTTTGCATTTGTATCCATCGTCCCTAAATCAAAGTATGATATCACCTTTTACTACAATTACAGCTGTTGATCTCTTCTCTTTTTTCTGTTTATTTTTTGTTTATTTGTGTTTTGTTTTTCTTTGCTCCAATTATTTCAAGTTTGTTCAGTAAGCATCCATAAATGTCTTTGGATGCCTTGCCACAAATTCTGAGTTATACTTCAGAGTGGGCTTTTAATAGGCCATTTTAACAGGAGAATTTCTTAAGATTTAAACAGTTCCATTGATGCTTTGGCAGAATGACCTGGGCCAATTTTGATTCTGTACAATGACCTTCTATCCCAGTCTGAAGTCTTTTGCGATCTCCACCAGATGTCTTTTATGACTGCCCTGTATTTAGCTGTATCCAGAAATGCTATGGTTTGCTGACTTTTTAGGGTGTCTTTTTTTGTCTCCTCATTTATTTTTTAATAAATAAATAAGTAATGTATTCTTATCTTTTCTTATCAAGACTGTGCACTACAATGTGTTCACTAAACATCCCAACAAAATGCATTAAAGTTTGGTGTTGTACCATGAAATATGAAACTGTTCTGTGGATAGTTACTTTTGCAAGTCACTGTATGGTGACTATATTTAGAAGAAACACTGACAGATTTTTATTTTATTTTTTTCAGCAAGAGGAAAAAAAGCCTTCACTTAGTATTTTTCATAAATCTTGCTGCATCCCTCTCTAATCCATAAATATATGCTGGAAAAAATGGCATCACAAGCATTTTTTATCTATTCATATTTTTGCTGTTGTTGTTGTGAGAGAGTATCAATAAAACTGCTATAAAATGTTTTGGCCGAATCCAAATATGCAGGCGGATTTCTTTTGTCTTACATGGAAGCGAGTTTGACTTTGAACACACTCAAGCTCAACTTTTTATTATGATGAAATATAAAATACATCAAGAAACTCATTTAGTAAATGTGCACCGCATTGGAGAACCTGGGATTTTTTGGAAGGTTTCCTCAGATAGCTTTTGTTATTAACTGATGCTAGAGAAATGAAGCAAACAGAGCTGAATGAAACTGGCTGTGAGCTGTCGCAGGTCTTGACTAGATTACTTTTAAAAACCTGTAAAACATCCTGTCCCTCACTGCCAGGAGAGACCATGCTTCACCATTGTTACTATCCCTGAATTTGCTCCTTTAAGATATAACTCAAAATTTCATTATATAGAAAGCTCTCAATGTCCCAGCTGCATCTTTTTTTGAAAGACTACATTGTTCCCTATCACCCTACAGTAACACCTCCCTCTCAGCAGAACCAGAATGGAGGACTGAGCCTTTAGTTTTGAGGCTCTTCTCCTTCAGAATAAGTTCCCTATACGCACACACATCCCCCAGAATTATTTTAACACATTTGGCTTTTGTCAGGATGCTCATTTAAAAACGTCTTGTTAAATAATTGGAGGAAAAACTTGTTCTGCATTTAATTATAATAGAGATGTGTTTGAGAGCCAAGAGTGGACATAGATATTCCTATCTATGTCTCGGCCAACAAACTGGTGTGACTGTCCTTCTTTGACAGAACACAGTCACACAGTGTCTCCTTCTGGTATGCTGACCACTTCTACAATTAATGCATGTGGTTAGCCTGTGGCTATGGTAGGCTTTGTGTTGTGTGAGCAGGATTATCTGTACTGCTCCTCTGCCAATAAACAAAATACAACAATGTAGTAACAAGTGACCGATAGCAATTACAGTTATTTGAAAAAATAACTGGAGAAACATATTGACATGTGACATTGCTTCATTCAGAATCATTTTTCTTAATTTCACAAAATTAACATTTTCTTTGTGGTTAATTGTTTATACTCAAAGACATGAAACCACAGAATAACACTAAGTCTTTGCAGGCAGCGTTAAATATTCAAATGTCTATTTATCTGATCACCCCAAATGATGCTAATGTTGTTTATGCAGAAGATTACACGGCCTTCACTGTCTTTACAATGTCTGTTTTTATATAGATGTTTTGACATCATGTTTCTTAAAGCTTTATAACATAGACATGCCTTCTCCATATTTTTACTCTCAATATGCATAGAAGGTGACATTGGCTTTTCAAAGACTGGCAGTATCATGCAACAGAAAATACCACAAATATAATGGATCAGAAAGCATTCAAATGGCTTACTGTAAGAAAACGTGACAATGCTTAGCGACATTGCCAGTGAATTGTTAACAGCACAAATGCCAAAGCATTTTCAAGTGACAAACTGACTCAATGCCTGTCAATTATATGAACTGCTAAAGAGTAAGCTAATCAATTGGCAAAACACACAAGTTCAGGCTTAAACTGTAAAGTTTGTGCTTTTAAGCATCAAGCCTTTCAATCAATCAATGGTTTGCCTTGAGAGAGCATCAAAATGCCATTTTCCTTCGTTTTGCTCCGGGAAGAGGCGCAGGTTCAGAGCTACAGCCTAGTGTTGCCAGATGTGATTTGTGGTGATGTCATTCAGCTAAAATAGCTCCTCATTAGCACCTCTGAAGCAGGTCATATGATTAATCATCACCCAAAGATTTGGAATCCAATTAGAGGATGTCTGGGGGAGGAACAAATGACTCAACTTTGAGAAGAAAAACACATCAGTGAGAAGGTCTGAATGGACCCTTTTAGGGGCAGGTTTTGTGCCTCGGGCTGACTGAAGCTGAAATGGATGGGCCATGTCTCCAGGACAGTGTGCGTTTGTCAGATCCTGAAATCATCACTCAAAATGCATTGCAGGGTGGTTTGTCACGCGAAACCTGGCAAAGCTGTAAATTGAGAGTTTATTGTTAACATCAAACACTCTCCTGAAATTTTTTTCTTCTTTTTCAGTTAACTTCTATCGGACTAAAAACTGTGGAGGAATGAAAAAAAAAGACTGATCTGGTCTCTGTCTTTGCATTTTTAAGTGTTTGCCTGCAAATGCGTTTCTCTCAGAATGACTAATTTAGCAGCAAATGCGTCCCCGCTCTGCAGCCTAGCCTGAAGTTTTAATCCCCACATTTGCATGGCTAAACATAGATCAGCCTCCTCACATCCGCACTGGATATCGACTCGAGGAAAATAAATGCTTGTTTTGACTGCACGTTGAAAATGCTAATTAAACATTCATGACCTTGCTCCTGCTCTGTCTTTGCAGCAGCCTCTTAAGCCCTACTTGTCTGTGATGCAGCCAGACAATATATCTGCAACTTCTAAAACTCAGATGACTCAACTCTGTTTCCGTTTTGCTATCTCTCGTTGTGGGAACAGCACACTCTCTTTTCCAAAAGGCTGATTCAATTCCTTAAAAATGGACTTTGCCGAGAGTTTCTTTGCTGAGCTTAAGGGAAGAGCTTACAGACGTGGAACGGATGCAGCACCCTCCGATAGGATGGCTTTATCACACGCTGGTTGCACAGTTGAGCTGGGGTGCTTTGTCATCCTGGTATTTGCACACACAGTAAAATGTGACTTTAAATAAGAGGCAATAACGTGGATAATAGGGAAATCAGCCTTAGTTTTGTGGCACCCGCCGTAGTCAGTGGAAATGTGTTGACTCACTTTTAATTAGCCCCAAATAAAGCTGTGTGTGTCAGTGTCTTGTGTGACCATTTGTAGCGGCAGACCCAGAACATGCCTCAGCAGCTGCTCCATCCTCCTGTTGGTCCAATCAAACAGAGCCTCTCTGCCCGACGGAGAAAATAACCACTGCCTCTTCTTAAAATGACTACCGGATAACACTACTGCCAAATGTGACAGCCGGATTCCAGATTCGCTACAAAATTAAAGAGCTTTTTAATTTAAGAGTTGTTAAAAAACAACACACACACACACAAGGTTAGGTTTAATGACATTTATTGGCCAAACCTGGACAGAATTATTCAGCTTCTTCAAAATCCCAGTTTGTGTTTAAAAACTTTTTGGAGAACATCATTTTTTATTTATTTATTTTTGTTCTCAAAAGTATTTCTGAAAGTCACATATCTGATCTCTCTATATATGTAAAGTACAAGACTGAGACTGAACGGGTTTATAGTTCTGGTAAACAACATTTGGTAGATAGATAGATAGATAGATAGATAGATAGATAGATAGATAGATAGATAGATAGATAGATAGATAGATAGATAGATAGATAGATAGATAGATAGATAGATAGATAGATAGATAGATAGATAGATAGATAGATAGATAGATAGATAGATAGATAGATAGATAGATAGATAGATAGATAGATAGATAGATAGATAGATAGATAGATAGATAGATAGATAGATAGATAGATAGATAGATAGATAGATAGATAGATAGATAGATAGATAGATAGATAGATAGATAGATAGATAGATAGATAGATAGATAGATAGATAGATAGATAGATAGATAGATAGATAGATAGATAGATAGATAGATAGATAGATAGATAGATAGATAGATAGATAGATAGATAGATAGATAGATAGATAGATAGATAGATAGATAGATAGATAGATAGATAGATAGATAGATAGATAGATAGATAGATAGATAGATAGATAGATAGATAGATAGATAGATTTTTTTAAATTATGGACATTTGGTAAAGTGATTGTGTGATTGAATATGTGTGAAGTAGTACAGGATTTTATTTTTCCACCAGCAGCAGCATTGGACTCTCTCGCAAGAGAATGGAGCAAATCATAAAACTACCCAATAGATTTCCTTTGAAATTAATTCATTCTTATATATTTACTTGGATAATCTCAGTCTCCCTTTTGCTAAAAGACTGGATAATTTAACTTAGCCTACATAAAGCTAAGAACATGGTTTTGGTTAGATGTTTGCCATGGCTGCTCATGGATAATTTATGCTCCCCCATGAAAGCAATATCACTTTACCATAATCAACCAGCATTAACACCATGATGAGACATTCCAGTCTATTCTATGGACAAACAGGAAACAAGTTAATTTTTTGAGTTTTTATCTTCATTATTATGAGAGATCAGAACAATGTTAACAGAAATTAACATTGTTGTGGCTCAAGTAGGGGTTTAAATAACAAAAATTGTTCTGCCCACCAAATAAGTAAAACACCCCAAAGGTCAAACTTTGCCGACAAAAGAATAATTCAGCTGTATTTTTTATTTTTTATTTTTTTTAACTAAACCAAACTGTTCGGTCCCCAGCACTGTCACCTTATTTTCCTCTTTGAATGAACAGAGATTGACTTCAGGACTGTCCAGATCCGCCTCTTTCCATCTCCCGCTATCTCCAGGGCACGGCCCGCTTTTCTCATCGCACCAGTCTCCCTCATCTCTTCCTCACACAGAACTTTTGATTACCTTCCCTCAGTCCAGTGGCTCCGAATTGGCAAGCGTCAGGTCAGGGGTCCAGCTAACAACGGAAACAGCAGGGAGGAAATGGGTCGACTAAGAGAGCTCCTTCCAGATTCTTTGTCTGCCACATGTGACTTGTTTCCCTTCAGCTGATAAAAGCTTACTTCTGTAGCTTTATTCCAACCTGGCAGGAGACGATCAAAGAGACGAAGGTGGCACAGAGAATGAAACCAGCACGCCCAGGGAACACGTTACACATTCTGTGTTGTCTTTTGGCATTTGATAAGGCATTTGAGGACTACAAATTGGCTCTGTGCATCATATGTATCAAAATATTTTGCTAAAAGCCTCTGCTTTAAATTGAAGGAGACCAAAGGTGATCAAAGCCGGTTCTGATTTTAATAAGTTAAAACATCTAAAACAAAAATAGTTCTGGCTTAAAGTCTTCCCATCTTGCTCATATTCTGTTCATATGTGTCTGTTTGTTTTAAGATCATAGACGGGATTATTTGGATCAGAAGTGCAAATAAGAAGAGAGGAGTAGACAATGGAAACATCTGTGGAAATTAGTTGTCTTTCATTTTGTATTACCTTTTTGTGTTTGCATAAATAAAATCAAAGTTTCACAAATCTGATACTGTAGTTTTAAAAAAATCTCTGATCAGTGAAGAATTATTCTTTTAAAACTTGCACAGTCTAAGTCTTTTGAAATAGAGGTCATCAAATAAAACCACGTTATTAGAAAAGGAAAAAATTAACCCAGTAAGACAGCATAAAAATTATCAACTTGTGTGTCGCTAGCCAGTCAAAGTGTAAAATTGTACAACTCACAGTGTGTACGCTGCACAAAACAGGGGAGCATTCCCAAACCTAAAAGTAAATAATATTTGCTCTTATTTCCATAGGGAGGAAGAGAAATTGCAAGTAATTTTTGTCAAACATTTCTGTTTTAAAAGTTTAGCTAAAATGAGGTTGCAACACCATGTCAGAGTCCTTAATGTTTCACAACATTCAGTGTTCCCTCTTTTCACCATCAGCTACCTCAGCCCAGACCAACGCAAGCTATTTCAGGCTGGTTATTCTCATCATTCTGTCTTTATTAACTATTAGTTAGCTTATTGCAGCATTTCCATTAGATTTGCACTTTCAGTCATCATTTCCACTTCTATTTAACTGTGTGATTCATCCAACAAATCTGCTGAAGCTCATGTTTTCAACTAATCCAGCTCTCTCAAAAACAGGTTTTCATAAAATCCCACAATCCATGAGCAGAGGACCTGACATTCTGCATCCATGTTTGATGCAGGATTGCATGTCGGCCGTCGTGTGTTTTTCCTTTGTCCTCTCCCGCAAACGAAAGACGAAGGCGATTCCTTTTAAATTTGCAAGTCTTCCAAAGGATTTATTGGTTCTTTATTTAAAAAAAAAACCCTCAGCAGAATCCCAGACGTCATTCAAACTATTTCTCTTGTTGATCTCTTCTATGAGGTCCGACAGCATAAAAACCGGCTTTGTTGTCCTGCCCTTCTTATGAGTTTTGGGCGTGATTCTTTCTTTTATTTCTCCATTTGATTTAATAGGTTCTCCAATATCCACTGCACAAGATTTACCACTCATTCTTTACATTTCAGTCATCCTGTGCTTATACCTTCCTCCAACCAGGCTCATTCATGCTTCATTTGATATTGTGTCAATGTCCAGATGCTAACTGGCTGCAGGCGACACATGCAGTTCCACACTGTGATCAGAGTCACAGAAACACTGGAGAAACACAGGTTATTTTCATATTTTGCAGACAGAGTCCCGCCGGCTCGACCTTTTGGTCGTTTTCATGGGAATTCCCGGCTTCTGATCAATACAACTGCTGCCCTGCTGGGGATCGGGCTCAGCGCTCAGAATCCTTTATTTTTGTCACAGCTAGTTCTGCTGTCACTGAGGCGCCGTCGTCAGAGATGAGAGACTGAATATAACCGTTTGATTTATTGTGTGAAAAGCGAGATTTTGTTTTTCTCCTTCACGACTGAGAAGATACCAAAAACAGTCTCTATGTTTTAATTTTTTAATATCCTGCAAACTGCTGGCATGAATTTACTTATTTAAATCCAAAACCTCCAGTTCTGCAGTTATTTTGGCTTGCAAACATATCCAATTTTTTAAAGCTTTTGTCACATTTAAAATGCAAGCATTTGTATTTTTGAGATTTTCATTGGATTTTTATGTGACAATTGTGAAACTGGAACAGCAAGTGTATGTGGTTAACTATTTAAAAAACTACCACTGAAGAGTCAATAGTAAACATGTGAGCCCCTTTTTTATTAATCCAATATTCTGTGAGGATGTGGGTTTTTGTGTCATTTTACTTCTTATTTCGTCTCATCTTTCCACTCATTGTCTCCAGCTGTCTCTTCTTTTCCTGATCAGTCCCTCCCAACCAACCTCTCCTGTGTCCTGCTGGATCCTAGTCGCATTCCAGTGGTGCTACCAGTGTCACCAGTGTCTGAGTTCCTGGTCTCATTGCTCATCTGTGCTGCTTTAAGTTCTGTACACCTTGTTGATCTTCATTAAATCAACATTATCCCTCCAGCCTGGGTTCTACCGTGTCTCTCCTGACCACCAATTCATAATGTATTCAAAAAATAACGTCCAGTGCAGCCAAAATGTCCAAGGTGCTCTTGGCCAAATACATTTTTTGGATAGCATAAAAGTAAGGCCATATCCCCCTGAACCATTCCCACCATAAAGCTTGGTTTTGGCAACATGACATTTATTTTCAGCAGGGTCAAGCTGGTCAAAGTCGACAGAAAAGTAGAGGAGACTTAATAAAAACTAATGAGGCTACAAGATAATGACCCCAAAAATAAAGTCAGAGGTGTGATAAACTTAAGTTCAAACCTTATTCATGTATTGGAGCTAATATCCAGACCTGAATGTATTTGAGAATTGATGACATGATGTAGTTTCATTCAGGCTTTCCATCCAATCTGCCTGACCTTGGTGCTATTTTGTACAGAAGAACAGGAAACAATTTCAGTAAATGTAATAAGAGCCCAGAACACTTGAATTGCTTTCATTTGCAGAAAATGTTTGCCTCAGGGGAGCGTTGTGTCAGACACACGATAGATTTTGTTTTGAAAGAAGTAAAAAAAAACAGTGTTCTTTCTTTCAATCACCGTTGAGAACTAATTCTGTTTACTATGTAAAATATCTGTTATATAAAATCAAATTAAGCAAGACTTTGTTTAATGACAAAAACTGTAAAAGTTCAAGGGATCTGAATAGTTTTGCAGGGACCTGTGACTTTACAAACAACTTCAAAAATCAACCAAACTAAGGCATAAGAGTTTATTAATATCTTAGAAAGAAAAACCTATGTATATGCAATATGTTTAGAGCCTTTACTGACAATAAACCACTTTTAACATACTTTTAATGGGAAAAGACATTGCACAGACGTTTCAGGAGAAAAAAACATAAATCCATCGCGAGGTAATTCTGGCCCTTAGCTTGAGCTGAGTCACAGTTTCACACGTTCGTCCCACTCAGCAGCATATATCAAACATTGACCCTTATAATTTGGACAGTGTATCTGAACATAAAACAACCTACAGCTGCCTTCTGCATTGTGACCCTCTCCTGTCTTCCTACCAGGACTGCTTGTCTGCCTTCTGCTTGATTCTCTTCAGCCCTTTCAACACCCCACAATCCCTCTGGGACTCTGACCTCAGAGACCCTCTCCTCACTTCCTGACATGCCGAAGACATGTTCAGGGTGTACAGGTGTGCTCATCACTCCTTGAACATGTCGAGCGGTATGACAGCAGGGAGTGACGATGTCAAGGCCTGGACACAGACCTGTTGTTCATCGGTCAAAGTAGAGGTATTTAAACAAGTTGTGTGAGTGAAGAAGAGCAAATGCAAAAATCAGTTGCAAGTAAAAAATATATATTTTGAGAACTAATAAAACTAATCAAGCCATTGGTTGAAAAAAAGACAGAACAATTACATCCACCAGTCTGGAAATGGTCGCAGAGGTAAAGCCTTGGGAGTACATAGATGTAGAAAACCTAGAATTCCTTTGAACCATCCCGGGAGTGGCCAGCCAATCAAAACAACTTCAGAACCATCTCAATGTTTCATCCATGAAGTTAGAAGAAAACTCTGAACATCTAAAGCACTGCAGGCCTCACTTGACTCATTGAAAGTCAGTGCTCATGATTCAACGATAAAAAAGAAACCTTTTTGGAAGTATGGGAGAACGAGCCAGTCTATTTTTTATGGTTTTTATTTGCTATGGTTCATATTTTCTTGACGTGTCATCTCTTTATTCAGTTCTGTCTTAAATGAAGAAAGAAGTTTATTCTTTATAGAGTAGAGACACACTGGCGTCATGCAGTGTGTCTTGATTCTCTAAACACACTGAGTTTAGAGAATCCTAAACTCACATCATATCCTGTCTCGTTTGAAATCCTTGTTTTTGTTATTGTGTTAATTTCTTATTTTCATTTTCCTTCAATCGTGTTTATTTCCAATGTTCAGGTATTCTTTTTTTATATTTTGTTCCTTTTTACTCAGCCTGGGCTGCTGCTAGTTAGTCTAGTTGGTTTATGTCTAAATATTTTTTTCACCTACACTCTTCCAGTGTAGGTGTTGTTGCAAAGACATCAGGTTTTAAAGGTGTTTCTAAAAGCTTCATCAGAAGCATCTGGTCAGAGCAACATTTTCCAATCATCTGATCCAAGCAGTTTGCAGATGTTATGACCATCTTATCCGCTTCATGTCATCCGCGGCCTCTCCCTCGTTCCACTCATCAGGTGTTGTTTAATTACCAGTCAACTGTAAAGACTCAATGAACTATTAAATAACTTAATGATTTTGGCACTTTCCACTGGAGCAAGCATCCAGTGAAGTGCTTCCCTGCATATTTTACAAATGACTGCTGGCAGAGGTGTGTCAGCGTTGTTCTATTATAGTCCCTCCAAACACTATAATGAACTGCAGAGGGCATTCAGTTTGCCAAAGATCACAAATACTATGAGAAACTCTTGTTCAAGATTGGCTCTTCAAGCGACTTTTAAAGCAAATACAATAATTTTACAAATGCTGATCTAAGCAGTGACTCTGTCTGCTAGGCTTGTAATGCGGTAACACCTTCATCCCCAGTCCAGATCTGCTTTATCCCCACACTTAACCACAATGTCTGGGATTTTATTATGACAGCTACTATCAAGCCAGGTCAACATTTAAACAGCAGATAACGCAGCTTGGCGTTTCCAAAGCGTCGCTACATTCTCTCTCAAACAGCTTAAATGGGGAAACTGAAAGTTGTAGGTTTTTAAGGTTGACTACAAGGCAGCGGTGAATCGGCCTCCACGGAACAATGTCAGCCCAATCTACACAGTGGCCAAAAGGGAGCTTTCATCTCTCTAAAGACTCTTAGTGCTTATCGGACCGGATCTCGGAGAGTTCAGTATGTAGCTCGCTGCCTGCCCTGCCTGCCTGCATTACTACCAGCTGTCATTCAGCTCAAACACACGGACATTTCTTCAAAAACCATTTACACGTCTTACTGAGGTGTGTCGGCAGAGGCACAAAGGTATTATAGCACCGCTCTGCTTCTTTCTGGGAAGTTAGACATTATAACCTAAACATCACTGGCTGAACTTTCAAATTCCTTGTAAATATCTTGAAAAGCAAAATGCTTTTTAATTTTTAGAGGACAAAATGCTTAAGGAAAATTTGAGAAATATTTAGTAACATTTAGTAACTTGCTGGTACATTTAGTAAAATGTACCAGCAAGTTTCAAAACTTGCTGGTAATTGTTACTTTAAATTATAGTTTAAAATATACAAGTATATCAAAACTTATATTTAAAGTAAAATTAACTTTTTGAACCTTACAGCATGTTATGTTATTCCCTCATCAAAAACATACCTGCAGTGTAGCTTTGACTCTTTAGTGCATGTTTGCACAATTCTTGAATCCATTCAGGATGTCTGAACCGTTTCTCACACAAAGTGCCGCCTATTTCCACAAAGCTCCTCCTTGGAGTCGCAGCCTAAAGCCAAGCTTTCGCCTCACAGAGCAAATGATTTAGGAAATTCTGTCTGACCCAAAAACAAGAGACATTTTGTCTAATTTAAATTCACACTGTCATCTTATTCCATGTATGTATGGTTTCAACTATGAAAGTATGATTATATTTCTATTTCTAACTCACTGTTATTTTCTCGTTTGTGGGAATGAAAGTAGCACTGCAGGCACTGACAAATCAGAAGAAACATGAGATTGGCAGCAAATTAGCATAATATATTGATTGGAAAATTATAAATATTGCCTTTATTAAAGGCTATAATGTCATTCTCCAGACATACAACTCTTGTTCATTATTCTGAACTTTCACTTGGTCTTGTTGAGTCGAAAGCCTTTGACTTCTGTCAGTAGGGAATTGTTTGAAGTAGGTCAGTCATAGTGTGCCAAGCAGGCACCAAATGACCAATGTGATGAAAAACACTTAAAATCAAGCCCGGAAGGCAGCAGGTTTGTTCAAACAAAAGGAGCCATTTGGTGCGTTTACTCTGGAGGTATCCCCAGGTTGTGCTTTCTACGGTGTTCAGAAAACACAGAGCCGGTAGCATGCAGGTTTTGGAAAATAACACGTAGCTTGAGGATAGAAAAGGAAACTTTGTCTCTGTCCCTCCCAGGATTTCACTTTGTTCTTCACTTTTGCTGCCAACGTCGACAGGTTGACAAGACAAGATCACACAGGACCTTTAGCCTCTGAGTGACACAAGCAAAGGTGCACATAATTTGAAGCTTGCATCAGATGCCTGGCTGCATAAAAATGTGGGATTACCAAAGCAGCATCCCTTCCCAACATCATTACCTAAAGAACTTCTGCTTGTACCCGTGCGCCCTCCTTCGTCATCTACCTAACTTGACTCCTCGTCTCTTGCCATTGTCATGCAAGGAGAAAAAGAGAGAAGTATTGGAAACCTTGTTTTCAGCAGATGCCGTGTGTGTTTCTGTTGAGTTTTTCCTAATTACCTCCCAAAGGAGCTTTACGGCTGTCAGATAGAAAAGGACAGGGGCAAAGGGAAGATTGAAGAAGGGAGACGACAGAGAAATGGATGGGAAAAAATACAGAATATCAATGGAAACGAGGCAGCAATGAAAAAAGAGTGAAGAAGGGAACACAAAGGAAGGGGCAAAAAGATGGAGTTTGCAAGTGATCTTTCATTTGTACATTTGCTACCATGCTGACTTTAGCCCTCGAAAAACAAGATGGATGCACTTCACTTCACAGATTGATTTCTTTATTCCTATAATACAGTTTTATTGTCTGAACTGGCAGGTGATATGGCCTTTCCACAGTGTTTTTTGCAATTGGTATAAAATCTATGCAGACAAGAGAAACTAAGCTGCAAGATTTATTATCTTGTAAGTGTAACTCAAGAACATGTTGCTTCACAGTCATGGCTTCACAATGTAAACGGGTTAATCAAAAAGATCGTTCTACAGAATCTCTGGATGAAATGTTGCTTTTAAAAGTCTCTCAAAACTTTTTTAAATGAGACCACAATGACAAAGAAATGTCACAAAACAAGGTCAGTTTCATCAGACCTTATCTTATGAGCAAACCCGATGCATTAAGTTCCAGAATTACAAACCAAACCATTGGACGCACTCAAAATGAGTTTCTGGGAACGCTTGATGAAATGAGAAGAGCAGGAATTTTCCAGACTGTTAAATAAAGCAAGGATTTTATTTATTTATTTTTTTTCATTTTGCCAGATGAAAAGACAATACCTAAAGAATAGTCTCTGTTGGAGGGGACTGAGCATAAATTTGAGAAAATTGGAATTCTGAATCTAAATCTGTTCACTGTGATTTAAAAAAAACTTCACGGTTTTCAGCACATTTTTGCTTTGGGATGAGTTGGTTTTCCAGCCATAGCAAAATAATTGTATTTCATAAAATTGCAGTGGAAACACTTTTTTTCACATCACATGAGTCACGTGATCAACAGCCAGATGTCACTGCAGGTGGAAAAGACAAAGAAGACAACAGGAAGTGCTAGAAGGACTTTGTCATGGAAAAGCAGCTCCTGAAAGAATAGTTTTTAAGTGTTTTTATGTTTATTTGTCAACTCCATGAACATATGGAAAGTTCTTACATATTCTGAATATTCAGAGTTCTGAAATTTATAAAAATTGAACAAAGAGCTTCACGTATAATAATAATAATAATAATAATAATAATAATAATAATAATAATAATAATAATAATAATAATAATAATATTAATAATAATTAATAATAATAATAATAATCTGAATTATCTGTGTTAGATATACACATGGATGCAAGAACATTTTATGGAGTTAAGCTGTACCTTGTGTGAGCCTGATCAGACTAATATTTTGAACACTGAGTTTGAGGCTCTTCTGAACCAACGATGATTTTGTTTATTACAGACTCACCAGGATTTGACTGTGTAATAATGTGGATACTGGAGAAACCAACCTGAGAATGTGACCTTCTGAAAATTGAGGGTACTTTAAAACAGTCTTTTCCCTCATGACATAGAGGTATATTGTTAGCTTATGTTTATGTGAAGACATACGTTTTTCCTTTCTGCACAGGACTAGATTTACATTAAATCCTCCATGTTCTCATGACACTACTGCATTGATAACCCCTCCTATTTCCAGCCGATAAAAAAGGCAGCATGCATCATAAAGGGTTCAAATTCTGCTATTATAGATCGGTGCATTTTTCAGGTCACAGTCCTGCATGAACAGCACAAAGCCTGAGCAGGTTTCAATAAAATATATTCCCAGTTTGATCATATGAGGGCCGTAAAAGTGGAATATTACAAAATCTTGATTTCACACAGAACGGAGACATTTCTTTACTTGAGTCAGTAAATATTGTTAGCACATTCTTTCATTCACTGAATTAAAAGGGTTGTGATATTCAGTACTGAAACAGCAAAAGTGTGCTTTTTCGATATAGCAGATTCACTTTGCCAAAAGCATGCCTGCAGAGAGCTGTCTGGGTGAAGCTATGCATGGTGCTGAAAAAGTACAGTCTATGTGTGTAGAAAGCCATCCAGATGTAGCAAATGTAAGACTGGGAGCATCGGCCTAATTTTTACACTTTTTACATTCTGAAAACATCCTGCAGCAGAAAGTCTTCAGTTTTCTCTTTTGTACATATACATAATGTGCCTAATGCAGTTGTATCTATCCATTTAGCTCTTTTTAATAGGTATCATAGTGACTGTTTAACTGAATCAAGATGGCATCAGCTCACTTTCATTTAATGATTATTATTCTAGACAGGCTCTAAAGAGAAATGGCCAGCATCTCCATGTATCTGCATACTTTCGATGTGTTACTTTGTCATGGAAAAACTTGGGTTCTGTTAATACTTTTAAAGATTCTTCTATGCAGAAATTGCCCTCTAAAAGACCCGTCTTTGGCTCTTCAGTCGTTGATTTGATTAGCAGTTGTTGCCTGATTTACTGATTATAGCCTCATCCTCCAGAATGTCTCAAGAGGGTCTCAGTCACTCTTTTCTTTTTTTCTCCACACAATTAGTTAGGAGAGTGTCGGATCAAATTAAAACGAAAACATGAAAATAGCCTTGCTCAATTTGCATGTGCAAACAGATGAGTCGTGTTACCCTGTTTTAATCCGGATTTTGAAGCACCATGTTAGAAAAGGCAAATGGAAATTGAAAAATTTGAAGTAATTTACTTTCTAGGTGGTTTTTGGGTATTCTGATGGTTGGTCCTTGCTCGTTTTCAAACTCAACATCATTTTTATTTTTATTGTCGCCATGTGAGCAATAAAATCTGACAAAATGACACTTTAGCACAGCCTGTTTGATTCCCTGCAAACCAGCAGAAGGAAAAATGTCTAACCCACATTTCATTTTTGCAACATTTTAGAATGTTGCTCACAATTCAGATGATAATTTGATGGAATCACAGCTGAATATCTCAACAATGTTTAATTTTATTAATCTTTTAAATAAATTCCCAACAAACAACAATATACATATAATAGTTGTGCAATTTACCAAAAAATTCACGTTCTATCCATTTAAAAAAATAAAACATCTACAGTCAGATTCAGGAACTGATTATGTGCAATATAGTTCAGCCTTTAGTACAATTCAACACAGACAAAATCATTTAATATGAATAGTTTAAAAGTGATCTCTCCAGAAAAACTGAACTGTAAGGAAAGCCCAGGTGTAATTTTTTAAGAAAAGAAAAAATTTACACAGAGTTATTGGAGGCAATAGCTCTGTCTAAGAAAGAACACAAAAGTACTTTCCATTGGGAAGAAAAAAAATTGCAATTCAATGAGATTAAGGGCAACAACAGCAGCTCAGCCCTTACAGGAAAGGAACTGTAAGAGCTGTAAGGATCCAAACATGCATTTGGTTGTTCAGGTAGCCAGAGTCAGGTTCTTAACAAAAAGACAAAATGCAGGAATAAAACAGACTTAACTGCAGAAATAATAGAACGTAAATGTGGAGTGTTAAAAGTAGTTTATTGTCTAAAACATAAGAGCTGGTTCAGCAGGAGAGAAGAGAAAGACATGAAAAATCTCCCCATCATTTTTCTCTTAGAAACTCTCGTCTACCTGCAGTCGGAGAGCTCTATGCTCTGAATCAATGCTAAGCCTGTGGCTATTGGGTAAAATTAAACACAGTGGTTTACTTCATCAAGTAACTCCTTAGCAAAATAAAAATAAAAATAGGAAATAAATCAATTGTTTGGTTCAAATGTTTCCACAGCATGTTGAAATCTGAATATGTTCAGTTTTGATCGGGAAAATGCCTCGGTATTCATCTTACACCTTAGCCCCACCATATTTTACACAAATAAAAAAAGGCCAGCAAAGGACTGTGGCTATAAACAGTAAAAAATAATCAATTCTTCTCAGTTGGGGTGTTTCTAGCTCTGCTCATTCTATACATGTTGAGTAATAAAGATGTCAGCACAGAATGTTGGACCATCTATTCAAAAATGATAAAATATAGATCATTATAGGGCTACAAAGCTAGACTAATTGAGTTGTTTTCTGTTATCTCGTTTGTGAATATATGGTATTACTTTCACACCTGAGACCAGTCAAAAAGGAGGAACTGCTTAAATACTCAATAGACTTCCTGTTGGAGGAAAATATATTGCTCTGAAGCACCCGAGGCGGGATCCTCCTCTCTACGTTTATGCACAGAAACAAAATGGGAATGGGCAGAAGTATTTATTTATTAATACATCAAGCATTTTATTTTTTTTTTCTCTCAGCACACCCTCCTCTCCGCAGGCAGCATTTGTAAATGTGTGCTGACAGCAGAGGTTACCTTGAGCAGGCCTGCTGGACCTGGGGGTTGTATGTCTTCATTTTCACCAGAATCTGCAGATGCCAGAGAAAAGGGAAAGTTATTTTCTGTCTCTGGCCCACGGGGAATGCACAAGCTAATGATCTTGGCCACGCTGATTGTTACCTTGCGCCTAAAATAGCCCTTTACTTTTAGGGGCAAGTGCTAGGGAATGAAGGCAGCACAGACAAGGAGGAGGGATATGTGGGCCCTGAACCAGTGTGGCGCAGGAAAGGGTAAACCATGTGAACACGTGAGCAAACTCAGGTAGCAAGAGTCAGGTGTGCTCTGTGATTATACTGAGCCTTTGTTTCCAACAAATTAATCATCCGGATTATTTAGGTCGACCCGGATGCTCCGTGAGCACCTACCACATAGTCGGTCTATTAAAACCTCTGATGCAACGTTGAAGTCTATTTACAAAAGCAAAGTTGTTAAAAATCTTTGCCATTGTTCTGTTCCAAAATGTGATACCTGTCCACTGGATTATGTGTTGCTTTATTCCTAAAATTTTAAGTCTCAATATAAATGAAGTTCTCTCAGCCAGTGCCTCTCATTTAGTAGCCATTCATTGCCTAGAATGTCTTCATTTACATCAAGGACACTATTGATAACAAAGTAGACCCAAACCAAGATGTATCCAGCAGGAACCAATCTGCCTCTGATGCAGTGTTAATTTTCCTTCACCCTATGTTTTATGAAATAAGGCCCAGGATTTGCACGTCAGATTGCACCAATCAGATTTCAGTTCAGACAGCATCTGGTACCAATGCACCAAGGCAGGGATGTATTTTGAGGGACCACTTCTCACAAATAATTGCTTTACCAGGAATCCGACGCATCATTGGGAGGTTTTTTATAGGTACAAATTTTGTTTGATTTAATCCTGATGTTAACAAGTAATTTCTTCCAATCTCATGTGTTTTTCCACCGGTCAGTTAAGCCTGAAATCTCTGACCATATGAAATAAACATTTTCTCAAATCAAATCCATGACAACTTTAACCTTGAATTGCCATGGATTGAGATGCCAAACCTACGTTGTTTGTTTTTTATAAAAATTTTCATATGAATATTAAAAATTTTCTATTCATTTTGTAGCATTTAATTGAGCATGCAAAAAACTGCCAAAGAAAACACTATATAATTTTGAAAAATGATACAGTGTAACGTTTTATCACATTGGAAATACAAACAGGCATTTGTACTCCAAAAAATATTTGGAGTAGGTGAAAACTGCCAAATACCTGGAGCTGCATATGTCCTGTAATGTCCGATAGGTACCAAACAAACCCAGCATCATTAGGTGTTCTCACCAACCCCTCTGCTTCGTGTGAAGGCTGATGCAGTGCTGACTTCAATTTGCCGGTGTGCAGTGGAGAGCATCATGACCTTTTCCATGATAGTCTGTTATGGAAAGTGCTTTGAGTTTGACAAGAAGAAGCAACAAAGAGCGGTCAGATCAGCTTAAAGAATGACCAGCAGCTGCCTCTTTTCGTTAGAAGTGATTAACAGCAGGGGATTCAGACAGAGCAGAGAACATCCTGAAGCATCCCATCCAGATTGAGGAGCAGGTTCGTTCCTCAGGCAGTTGTTCCCATGAACTTGGCCACAAAAATCAGTCCTTTGATTTTGTTTTTGTTTTCACACAGATTATAATCTATTCTTATATTTTTTTAGGTCATTTTTGTAGATTGATTTTTTTTTGTGTGTCTCTGTTGCTGTCATGTCTCTAAAATGTTAAAATATGATTCTGAGTCAGTCGTTTAACCAATATGACAGAAAGGAAGATGACAAAAAACAGACAAAATGCTTCTGGTTTTGAAACTATTAAAAGTTGGAGAAGTTACACTCCTTATAGCATTTGCACTTTGTCTTAGGCTTCTTGCTCATAAACTCTAAAAGTTATTTAGGGCTAATTGTGTTCTTAAAAGTTGAACTTTCAGCAAAAAAGAAGTACAACGTGCTTTCTTATCCTCAACGCCCCCGGTGATGGAAAACTTTTTTTAGGACCTTGATTAACAACTTTCTTTTTTCACTGTCGAGTATTTTGCAAATGACTCAGCTGATGTTTTGCAAATGTCTGCAAAACGAACAAAAAAAAAAAAGTCATCTAAGGACTGTGGCCGTGTGAGTCTGTGGGATAGGAATCACACAGGGGGGATACACAAGCAAAAACAGAATAGAGAGATTCAGCCTGCATTTACACCGTCTCTGATGCTTCTGCATCTTCACCCAGGAGTTTGTTTCGTATTCCCGTCCATGTGCCCAGGATCAATGCTCGCTGTCCTTATTGAACCTTGTGTTGCTCAGCCACAAAAAAAACCCTATAGGTACACTCCGTCTCTCTTATTTTCCGACTTAACTCGACCAAGTTTGGGGTCGAGTTAAACCTACTGCATTATTCTTGCAGTAGTGGAGTCATTGGCAAGATATATAAGGGATGTAACAGTAAGAAAGTATCTCAGTACTCCATCAGAAAGTAGCAGCTTATAAATGTTTATAGTGCATGAAGAAATCTTCTTGGCTAACACTTCATTTGTAGTGGTGAGACTTGAGACATAACACCTGTTATGAACATGAGGAAGTCTTCATGAATGTTTCACTGCTGTCCTGAAGTGTCAAGACACTTAACGCAAAGTCGACATCTTTAATGGACATAATTCTTTTTAGTAGTGTCCAAAGTGAGTCCTCGAGGGCTTGGTGTCCATGTTTTCCTTCTTTCCCGGGTTTAGCACACCTGACTCAAATGATAGTTTTTTTTCAAGCTTTAGAAGAACGCTGTGGCATGCTGAGGGGTCAGCTGGAGGTTTGACCCGGCTGTTTCGGAGCAGAGCCTGATCTAAAACTGGCAGCACATTGGCCCTTGAGAACTAGAGCCTGACACGCAGCTCTGTGTGATGCCAAGAAACCGAAAATCATTTAGGCTTTTTGGTGTTCCAAGTAAATTGTCAAACCACAAGTCAGGTTGTCCCCTCAAGTTTGAATGAATGACAAAAACAAAGCTGCTTGATGTTATTTTCGTAACAAGCCATGTAAAGAATGTATCCAACACGTGCAAGTAGGAGTGCTGACCAGATGACACCAAAATCAAATTTTTTGGCTGCCATAAAAATGCTGAATGTGGTAGAAAGCTAGCAATACACTTCATGCTAAATAATACAATATGCTTGATATCAAGCATCTTAATCCTGCATTGGGAAGAACCTCTTAACTCTTGGCTGGTTTCCTCTGCTGGTCTTTTTGTACAATATCAAATGAAATTGAGAGAGTAGCTTGGATTTATTTACTGAAAGCAAGACAACATCGTTATCGGGGGCCTCTACCCGATGACCAGATAATTCAGAGGCATTCTGACTTTGAGTCCCACCACAAGCTCCACAAGCCGCCGGTGTCTGCATTATTTTCATTTCACCCAGTCCAGTGGGTCATAATGACTTGATGACCTGCATGTCCACATCTCTTTCCAGGACACCAACCACAGGCTGCTATGTTCAATAGCAGAGGCTCTCTGATAGGCTGAAGCTCTCCATCCAACTGCAAAAGTTCAGAATTTACAACTCTGTGAAAGTCTGAAAAAGTGCAGTGCAAGACGCTCGTTCACTTTAGACTTTGCATGTAAACCAGACGCTCCTGACGCTCAAAAGGCATTTGATCTCAACGCACTACACGAGGTTGTAAAAGACCTGAAAGTGGGGCTGAAATAATCAAAAGAATCACCCTATGGATACAGTCAAAGTTGCAATAGTTTAAAGCCATGTGTGAAAATGACCCATTCAAAATTCAAACCTGAATTCAATTAGGAATTTGCTGGGGTATAAAAAGTAAACACTATAACAATAATAGTTTAAAGATCCTCAACTGACTTATGCAAGAAATTCATGCAGATCAACTTACAACCACGTGTGGAAAAAAATCCTTTTGCATCGTCCTTTCATTACCTGATACAATCCTGATCTGCCTGAAGCAAAGCTGTGCCCTCCAGCTTTCTCTGTTTCACAATGATGGAAGTAAATGAAGTGCATGTGGGGCCTGTAGAGACCGGGACACTTTAACACTCCACCAAAATTAAGGGTTATTGCACTTAAATACAGGCTGACAATAATTCGTTAATCATGGGGTGACCATTTTGAAGAAAACTAATAGGCTCATCAGTAATCAGGGACTAATTCATTGTCCTAGCTCAGCCTGGAAAGACTGCCCAAATTGCACTATAACAATCTGTGTTAGATGATCTCTTCCAGTGTCGAGAGATAAGTAAATAGATTTCCCTTACAGAGAAAAATATGCTTTTTATTCTATATGAACAAATTATTCTTTCTGATAAATCATTCTATCAACAATATAGCTAGACTTTGGGAAAGGCTTTCCTTTATCTTTTCTTTGTTACTTAGCTTACAGTTGAAAAAGCTGACTTTTCTTCTTAGAGCTGAGAAGTAACCCCTGCACAAACACTTCTGGATGAACTGTCACTATCAGGTCCTGATCGTTCCGCCTCAGATGACAGCAGAGCTCAAATCTCTGCAGCTATTTTTCAGTCTTCTGAAAATTTTTCTCTAGTAAGAAAGGGATGCATCCCATTAGGATAAAATCAAATGCTGTCCAGGGTCTGTTACTCAAAAGACCCTGGATTATGATGGATGATTTGCATTTTTCCATGTTTTTTGCCTTCCCATCACAGCACAAAGGTTTTATATTGGGTTTTTATGTAAAAATAAACTTTTCCCTGACTATGAAGTGGAAGGATACCCAGGTTTTAAGATTTTCCATTGGGCGGCATCGCCCGGCTAAAACTCATATTCCTAAATAAAATTCGGCATTGCAAGTCACATCAGAAGACAGACCTATATTTACTGAGATTTATTACACAATTTAAAACGAACAAACACCACAATGAATGCTGTGGAACCCGTACAACACAGATTTGTGGAGAACAATGAAGGAGGAGAACAACAATATCCCAATTTTTAAGATCTTGCAGATTATTGTTTAATCCGTCACCTGAAAATAGAAAAAGAATTGTACAGAATTTGTTTAATGATTTTAATTATTTTAATTGCATTTCTTATTTCAAGAAAACATCTTAATCATGATTTTTATTTATTTATTTATTTTTTTTTTGGCAGTAGCAGAATATCGAGAAAGTTATGCGCACATTTGCAATGGAAACCACTGAGAATCCTTGTTTGCAGTTAGCCCTATGGGGTACATGGCGAAATGTGGAGTGAATATGGAAGAAGCTCATCTGGTCAGAAAAGAGTAATTTGAAAGTTTGGCTTAACACTAGAGGAAGAAAACCTACTCGAACATTCAAAAGAAATAGGACTGGGATGGAGGTTCATCTTTCAGCAGGATGATACTAAATACACAGAGAAAGAAATCTATTCCCAGTTCTAAGTATTTAAGTATCAGTTTTAAGTATCACAAAGACTTTAATTAATGTATTTTGCAAAATAAGATTTGCTAAAATTCTTGTCTCTAGATGTACAAGTCAGGAAAGACGCACTGAAGAGTTTTTGTTGAACTCGAGGTTTTATCAACAAAAGATGTAGAGAAGCATTTATTGCTTTACTTTCTCTTCACCATACAATACTTTGTTGCATTGATCTCTAACATAAAGTCCTAATAGAATCAGTTGAAGTTTGTTTTTACATTAAGTCAAAATGTTAACATCTGTTTGAGACACTGCATACTTTACACAATAAAGCAAATGCTTTGTTAAATACCTTCTTTGAGGAAGCCATAAGTTAAACATTCAATTCTTGCCCAAGATGTTTGTCTAGTTGCACTGACATATTAATAATTTAAAAGGTCAAGCCAATCAGGCAAAGACATACAAACACAAGCCCTACTGGGAAACGCACACACACACACACACACACACCCACACACAATCAGATCCATCTTGATGTACTGCTGTTTGCTGACTGAATTTATTGAACTAAGGTGAGTTTTCATTTGCATCCCAATTTGACCCAAGCACCTGTTACCTCTTACAGAGGCTCATAGCACTTTTATTACTTCACATTTAGTAATCAGTCAGTTGTTGTTGAGTTCTCTGAATGCCAATGGTCTTTCTGTTCAGTTAATCTCAACTACAGCTTACACTTGCCTCCATTTCCACAGAATGCCCCTTGGCAAACGCCAGCAATTGTGCCTGAATGGATGATTTGAAATGCAGGTGCATGGAACTGTGTGACTGGAATGCTTCCAGCTGAAAAAGCAGGAGTCACCTTTTCCCACTGCGATATGTCTTGTCACAATGATGCATTTCATTCAGGTTGATTCTGGCAGCTGCTGGTGGAACAAAGTTCCAGCTTCTCCACAACAACTGCAGATTTTGTGCAAACTTCTGCTTTTTGACCTCTTGCAATGTTGTTTCAGGAATTGTGCTGCTGGTTAGCTACCCTGTAAAACTGACTTTGAAGTTTTTCTTTGACTTCCAACAAGCTGACTTCAATCCGTTAGTCCATCAGTTTGAATATCAGTCATCCTTCAGAGCCCAGTAAACCCCTGATGACCAACAACCCGTCTCAAATGTAGAATCAATAGTTTTGTCATATTTTTCATTTCACACATTGTAAAATGTAAAAATTGATCTTTTCTTTTTAATTTTCAGCAAAACAGTTCTTTGACTTTGTAACAACAGAGTTGAAGAACCTCCTGCCACCTTGCCTCCCAAATACGACTGCGATGGAAAACACGACACACGTTCAGCCTTATCTGATTGCTTTCTGTTTGCTCCTGTTATCTTTAGCTGACCAAAAACCAGAGGTTTGTAGAATTGTCGTTAGATAAGAAACCACATATTAAATGCAAAAGGATACAGGTTCCAGCAGTTTTCCACTGAACTGTGATCTCCTTTTGCAGCTTTGTACAATATCATTGTAGTAACAAAATGAGACACTGTTTTTATAGACAATTGGACGATAAACAGGAAAATGTTAACTGGCAACGTAATTGTCCAAAATCTATGGAAACAGAAATGCCTGTTTTACTAAACAAAGTATCTCCCAAAACAGAAAATGCACAGAGCCAGAAAAATGACCATAAGCCAGGTTTGTTGTTTACTCAGCGAGTGGCATTGATATTTTCAAAAATAATTCACTAAGACAGAAATATATTTTCTTGAAGTGAATAAATATACACACCTTATGCCTTTTTGTTGCCCACTGCTGCCGCCAACTGTATTGGAGGGGAATTGCAGGGGTACAGCCAATCAGCTTCAAGGAAAATGAATGGGTCTTCTGGGTTGGCTGCTTTGTGACCATCAGCCAATACTGGGTCAAGTAGTATTGGACATATGTATCTGAGCTTCCCAACCTGCATTTTTTTTGTATGTCTTAGATGTAAATGAATGTTATTATTAGTATTATTAGTATTATTATTATTATTAGTAGTAGTAGTAATAATAATAATAATAATAATAATAATAATAATAATAATAATAATAATAATAATAATAATAATAATAATAGTAATAAAAACATGAATAGGAACATATTTTGACAATACTTTGTGGTTACATTCCACAGAAGAATCTGCTGACACTTGAATCTGCAAATACTGAAACAAGAATCGTTGGGGATTCATTGTAATATTTTATAATCAACAGATGAACGCATAAAGCCCAATTGTAGCAACAAAAATATTGTTCAATTAAATTTGTTTCCTACATTAATTTAAAATATTTTCTAATGTTTATTTTTTTTATAAAATGAACAACAACCTACCCTAAATGTCAGCAGAAATGAAAACCAAATATAATTTCAAATCTCACATTCAGTATTGTTTTGTTGAGGCTTGTGAACACCATTTTATGAGTAACTTCCTATTATTTCTCTTGATACAATATGGCAGTGTTTGCCCCTACCTATTGTTATTTTTAATTAAATAACTACATTTTGTTACCTGTTTGTTAACAGAACCAAATAACACACCTGTTTATATTCAACATCGATCCAATACTTCAGTTTAAATTACTCCTTTGAGATTTTAAAATTCACCCAAGCATGAATGCCTTATCATTTGGTTGACTGCAGAGACCCGGAGCTGCAAGCTTCCCTTCAGGAAAATATGGGTATTTTTATCTCCATATAAATTCCTCTCCATTCTGTCCACTTCTTTTCATTGCAAGAAGAGGCATACCTGCTGTAAAGCCTTGCAGAAAACCAGCTGGGACAGTGAAGTGACACAGCAGATTGTGGGGAGCACATCAAACACGTGACGATACCGTGTATGTCTTTTAGAATTTCTGCATATTGTTCTTGGTTCCTGAGAGACGATCGTTTCCTGGTTTCTCTCAATATGTGACAGAACACATTCGACGACACAGTTACTTACTCACATGCATTCACTTCCCTTTTTTTTGGCTTTACTTTTCAGTAGGGAAATCCAAAAAGACAGCTCCTTCTGCTGGCCAGAGTCAGGCCTGCACAAAGACCCTGTCCATCTCTCCTCAGGTCTTTTCAGTCACTTTGTCCTGTGTCTCTCTACACTCTTTCCTCTCTGCTGCTACATGGGTCCCCTCTGCAGTGGCAGGTGCACTTGTGGGGCTATGAAGGATTTCTTTTTTTTTCCTTTTTTTTTTTTTTTACCAGAAGCTTGAATGAAGGCTTTATATGCTGGCTTTCAATGTGGCTCCTGTTCATCCCGCCTACCCCCCTGTGTTATCTTAGGAAAGGCACTATCATCTCTGTTATGATCTACATCCCTCCATTTGTGGCTTCTCACCCGTCAGATGAGACCGGCTCACGAAGACCTCGGGGGGAGTGGGGAGTTTACAATCCTCCGTTTCAATCAGGCATGTGAATCCCCCTATGTACCCTTCCAAACACACACCAACAGAACAACACGTTAAGAGAAGCTGCATTTTAACTTCAACTCAGCCAAGATATAGAAACGAGCAAAAATAAAAAAAGAAAGAAAAACAGGACAGGTGAAGGTGTCTGACACTGCAGCTTTCAGCGGAGTTGCTGCAGAATTAAGTCAGTGAGCTGCGAGGACAGAAAAATGAGTCAGCCCAGCTTGTCATTGTCACTGTTCTAGCTTGACGCCTTGGCCGTTATAAACCCTGAAATGAGGATTAGCTCTTTAAAAGTCTGGTACAATTTTTTATTTTTTTTCTCTCAAAACTAAACTGTTATGCAACCAGCACCTATTGCTATGCAACAGAGATCCAACCTATTTTCAGCTTATGAAAGCTTTTACATTTGCTTCTCTAAATATTTAGTGTGCAAGATACAATGAACTGAACACAGTCGGTTAGTTATTATTGGATGCTCAGAATCAGTAACCCATTAGATTGGTTAATAACATTGCATAACACTTGTAACAATCTGTATAATAAAAGGTTAAGATTTACAGGATGTTGAATTGTTTCTGCCTTTATGGTCTTTCATCCCAATTTTACACTAAACATTGGTCTAAAGCTTCATTGGTTTGCTTATTCTGTTTTGCTTAGTCTCACCTCTGCATTTTTTTTTCACAACATAATTAGAGGCCTTTTTGAATTTCCCTTGTGTCTATTGACCTCAACATTTTTGCTGTCCTTAGTCATTTATGTAAACACTGCTGACTCTTCAGGGTCAGGAAGTCACAAACTAATAACTGACATCAGAAAAAGACAAATAGGTGGAGGTCGGCCATTATAGAAACCTCTGAATACCTTGAACATAATCTTAAATTAATGATGCGCTGGATTCTTGTTTAATTGTCATGGTCATTGAGGTTAGAGTGTTTAAGTATTTAATATACATATAGATATAATATGATTGTTGTGAACAGAAAGTTCCAGATTTGATTATTTTCTCTGTCTCAGTTACACTTTCTTAACTGCATCAGATCACGTTAAACTTTGTGTTAACATTTTCTGCGTGGAAAAGTCATATAATGTATGTCAATCTTATCACATTTACACAATCTGCAGCACCAGGATTTCCGTTTTAGAAAAACACCAGAAATATCACAGTAAAACTTCTTAACAAAGGCCCAAATATTTGCTCAGATACAGCTGAAGAACTAATAGTCTAAGTAATTCTTGTCTTTGTACCAGTTCTAGTAAATAAATGATTGGTCAGTGATTACCCAGTAATGAGCTAATATGTGTAATTTTTATCAGACAAGCTAAGTTTTCATGTGTGATGCCTGGATCATAGATGGTTTGTTTCAGCTACTTTGTGAAATGATTTTAGATCCAGTAAGAGCAGTGGCCCAATGCAACATGCCAAGTTACTGCACCACAGATGTTCAAAATACACATAATTATTACGATGTAGGCGCTCTTGTAGAACATTAAATTGGCTAGTTGATTCTTTTTGTCAAAAAATGCATCCATTTGTCTCAAAGATAAAACACTGAAATCCCAGTGAAGGTAGTTGAACAGTTTGATTCCAGATACTGGAACCCATTCACTATGCATTCACTGTTTAGAACAGGAGGGCTTCGAAAGTAACACACATGACAGGATGACAACGTTATTGCAAACCTTCCTTCATTGGGGGGACTTTTGATGCTGTAGTGTGTTTGCTCTAAGTCTAGTCACCACTAGTAATAGACTGTTCATTTACCATGTGTTGATGGTTCATTGTAAATTATTCCTCATTCATTTAGCACTTATTTTCCCACCATTAAAATGGATGGCAGTCCATCTGGCATTAATCTTCATTGCCAGTGCTGTTTTAGGGGGAAAAAAAGCTTTGATGGAGCAGTTTCCTAATTATTAGATGACCCATGCACTTATGCTCTGAAGCAATAATGAATATTGACTTTACGGTGTCTCCTCTTGTCACCCTCAGCATGTTTCAAATTTAAGACCTTAATGGATAAACAATACAAGGAAAAGCCAATTTTGCGGCGTTGCCCTTTAGCCCAGCGGGCAGCTTTGAAAACTTCCCCTGAGTTGGCGTTTTTGACAACAAAAGCTTCTGCTCCCACCCACGGTGATTCCTAATGATCTTTTATCAAACAAGAGAGCGACATTGCCCTCTGTCAAATCAGTTACTCATCAGCCATCATTTCAGTGCAGGGGTTTTTAGTGTTGGCACTGGTAGTCAATCACCAGAACCTCTGTGGCTTTTCCTAAATGCACTGATCCTGCCAGAGACTCCATTGCCTTATTAAAGTGCAGTCACAGAGGCAGATTTGTCACGAGGCAGGAAGCGGCTGCCCATGGGAGGAGAAGAGGGGCAAGTGACAAGCAAATTCATTACACCACTTTTGTTGATGGCGTTGTAAAATGCAGTGTGAGATGTGGCACAAAGGTCACCTGCATGCTTGTTGTTGCAGTTGAGGAAGAATTTGCATGAACAAGAAGGCAGGTGTCGATGTGTAGACCCTACACTTTGCATCTGCTAAGCTTATTGATTTTCTCCATAGATTTATGTGTTACAAAAAGCAGTTTTTTTTTGTTTGTTTTTTTATCCAGGCCACCCGTGCGGTAGTACATTTCCAGGCCATGAACAAGTTTGTTGAGTGGGGGCAAGCTGGGACCTCAAAATGACTCAAATGTTAACTTTATATCATGTAAGTGTTGCAGATTCACCTCTTTGTGGCAGAAGAGAACAAAATGTACAGAGGTAGAATTGTGTGCACTAAAAATACAAAACAACTCTGTCATAGAAAATTAAAGAGAAACCGTTTGGAGGTCAAAGCAAAATGTTTCAAAGATTAGCAATAGTATTTTGCCCAGGAGGTTTGACAGTCAGTTTTAAGTTGACCTGTTCCATTATTGAACTTCAATCTCTTTCTTGAACGAAACAAACTATGTATCAAAGTAATTGTTGCATTCATGAGGGATTTTAAAACAATTTATTTTCCTTTTCTTACAGCAATATTCCTCAGAGTATCCTACGAGTTGAAGACAGAACCCAGAAGCAGAAGAGGAAAACATCCATTTTATACTGTAGAATAATCAGGGATTTTATTTGGACATGCAAAATTATTGGACTTGTAAGAACTCTACTTTGTTGGGCTACATGGTTCTATATTTCAACTCTGGAAATTTTAGAAACTTAGCCAAATTACACTGTTTTTGATTCAGCAGTTTTAAGTGTGAATGCAACAGGGGACTCTTTGCATTTCCCTTGGGGACCTTTTTACCCAAAGTCGTAGTCTAGGTATGGCTTCAAGTAAAATAAAATCAGGCTTATAACATCTGAAGAGCAAACCTTTCCTTTTTATTTAAGTTCTTTCTTGTACATAATTGAATTCATGTCAAAAATGCAGTATACTGCAGACAGTCAAAATTAACTGTCAAAAACACACATTGCTAATATTTAATTCCCTATGTAAAGCAAAAAATTAAGATGGTGAAATAAATCAAATTGGAATCAATAGATTGTTTTAACACCTTTATTTTTTACACCATCGTTATTTAAGTGACTAAAACTTATTCCTGATTGCAACCAGTTCAATTCAGTCATTTTTTTTACCCTCTATCTAGTTTATTAAAACTTCAGAACCGTAAATGACTTTTTAAGAAATGTCAACTTAGAAATTTTGACAGATATATGCAACTTATTGTACATATACAATTTATTGTAATTTTCAAAGAACCATTTTATTTCTATTTAGTCAGTTACTTCAGAAATATTTTTTATTGTAAACTGGAAATGTGTCAACTGCATACTCGGCAGTGTGTGCTGTGTCTTCTACCTTAACCTGTGTTATGAAACACAAGAGAGTGATATACAAAGTAAACTGGACAATTAGTCTGGATCCCAGTGTCTATGCTTGCCAGTTGTACTTAATAGCATCTTGAATGTGCTGCAATGTAAGTGCCGTACAGCGAGTCTGGATCCCAATGTTAAAAATGTCAACAGGTGCAATGCAAAGCAGATGTTTTCATTTCAGGTGGTTGGCTTTGTAATGCTCATAACACACCTATTGCTGGAAAAAAAATGTTAAATTACTTAATGGTGAACTGCATACCAAGTACATAACAAGAAAAAGTGAAAGATGAAATAGAATCATTCATAAATTTCAGGAACTACATCAAGGTGATTAAGTGGCACACGGTATTAGTAAGTTCCTTCAGAACGAGACATCCATCAAAGGAGGGAGATTTTTTTTTTTACATACTCTGTAAATTTATATAAAACCTTATTTCAATGCATCATGTCATGGTGTGATTAAATCTCTTTTTCCCATCCAAAGGCACGTAATACACTCAATATCCACTTATTCATTTCAGAATAAATATTTTGCATTTTTTTTATGATCAACATATGACTCAATGATCAACAAATGATTAACCAGACATTCAGTGGGTAAGGTGTCTATTGAGCAAGTCCGAATGTCTCCTAATCGAACATACAAATGTTGGCATTTTTAGCATACAGCAAAATGTACACATAACTGTGACACTCATTAGGCAAACTAAGTTACATAATTGATCCCAGAGAGGGAAAAAACCATTGGCTTGTCTCCTGGAGCCTTTGCTCTGAGTGTCTGAAACATGCAAGTGAAGCATATTTCAGTAATTATGAGCCAGGTGCAATGCAGTAAATGCTTAATTGGTCCATGTTTGTAACATATTCGTAGAATATCACATGTGGGATTCTGCACAGCAGAGCCATTCTGGCAGAACCTCAGTACACAGCAAGGTGAGAAAAGAAACAAAGCAGTAATTATGGATGGAAACCAATGTGAAGCGTCTTGATTTACAAAATTATAGTTTTGAGGCAAATCGTCAGGAAGAGGTCACCATGTCACAAAAGCATTGAAAGAAACTGAAAATGAAAAAAAAAAAACAACAACCAAGTAAATGTATGTCAAACATATCTAATCCCATCTTCAATTGGCCCTCTGGGAGTTTGATTTTTGAGTCAGAAAATGATTTAATGGGACGCCTTTTGTTGTGCAAACAGGTGTTAGCTTGTTACCTAAAGTATCAAATGCTAAAAATCTCTCAATGGAAAACGCTGCAGCAAGCACATGCCATCCCAACGCTAATGTCAGTGCACAGTACACATTTTTAAAACAGTATTTTTCAAAGAAGTTACAAGACTAATCAAAGGCTCCTGAAGCTGAATCGGTATAATGGGCCTTTGTTAAAATAGCACTTTTCATCTTAAAGAACTTAAAGAACAGCTTAACAACAACAACAACTATCTTGTTGAGCTTCTATGACTATTTATTCAACAATGTCACAGCAAAAAGGGTTATCGAATTGAAAATATTTCTTGTTTTATTGGTATATTTTACATGTATTTTTATTTGAATGCAATTAATTAGTTACAAATGCTGCAATTAACATATAATACAAGATGTGAAAATGTTGGTATGGTATGTAAAGCAAAACACTAGAAAATCTAGTATGGAAACTAATTTGAATCCCTAACTCCCTTCATGCTGTTTTCATTTTCTCAGCTAATAACACCATCTATTCCCACAAAGGCAAAATACGATGTTAGGCAAGCACTCACTCTCACGTCACCAGAAGCGCATATTTACATTCACTAGCTGAAAGTGGCCAATATGTGCTCAGAGATGATCCATTTTCTGATGTATGTTGGTCTCATGCCGTGTGGATGTACAGTGCTTGTCATAGTTTACTATGAAAATTATGAGTCACACTTGTAGCTGAGTGGGCTGCAAAGCCGAGCGCACTCGGAGAAATACCAAACACTACGTCTGTGTGTCAGAGCTGACATTGTGGGCTGGCTAGATGGCAGTATGTAAATTTATTCAGAAAATAAAAAACAACTTTGTCATGAAGTTTTGTTCAGCTTCAAATGAAGTTTGAGCAGGGCAGCGGTTCGCAGCAGTATGACTGTGCCTTATTCAAGGAGTAATGAGTAATTTAATAAATATTAATTACATAACCTATCTCATGTTGACATTTCTGGTTCTGCTTATTTAATTAGCCTCACTTCTTTATCAACTTTATCGAAAGATTTGGAGAAAATCTCCACCTCGAGGCAAATGCAGTGAGTTATTATAAAAGTGGAAAGATCAGGAGAAGAGATTTTACGACATAATCTTCAGATACAGTTTCATTCATTGCAGAGAAGCTATAAAGTTGTTGTATGACTTCAGTGTTGACATGTGAGAATCCAAATAGGAGCATCACGTCAAATGCTGCACACACTGTAAAATGTTTCTTAATCCTTTGACTTCTGTCATTTTTCTCATGTCACAACTGTAACTTATTTGACTGACAAGCATCATTGTACAGAAAATGTTACAGTGGAAGAAAAACATACATTTTAGAAATATTTTCTGTCAAAGTTCAAAAAGTGCATTGTACATTTGTATCCAACCCCCTTCCTTTGATAAATCCAAATTCAAATCAGACGCCATCAACTATCTTCAGCAGTAATCTATCTAGTAAATAAAGTCTATATGTGTGTAAATCTTAGCATGGATACATCTGTTACTTGAAGGCTTCAAGGTTTTTGAGGGGACATTGGAGGGAAAAAAAGTCAGAGAGACCAGGGCTAGATTAGACAAGCTTTAAACATGACATAAATTATTCTTAACCAAAGGATTATGACAAGGAATGTCCCTAGAGGCCATCGGTGGCCCATGGTAACTTCAAAGCTCATTTGAGAAGTAATTAAACTGCAATCCTTAACAAATAGGCTACTTGTGATTGGCTCCAAAAGACTTGAGATGAGGGTGTTTCCCCAACCCAAAAATTTTAGTTTTTAGAAATACAAACTAGCAGAGACATGCTCCTACAGGCCACCAGCTGTACTTGCAGCTGGTTTTTATATGTTCTATAAAAGCTAAAGAAATGAGACAATGTGAAAGGTAACATCTGCTAGTTTGTACATCGTCTTGGAATTTTTCACCATGCTTCCACTGAAAATGAAAGCACAGATAAAATATTGCAAAAAACAGTCTGCTGCACTTCATATTAACTTTCTACTCTGTACAAATTTGCTCTATATGTATCTTTTGTCAGTCAATCGGCTCTTGGAGTTGAATGTCTGAGCCTTGTGACCTGCACATCATCAGTGTTAACTATTTTGTAGTATTCTCAAGGCAGCTTAAACAGCTGCAACAAATGATATCTCTAATCGTTGAAGACAATGTAATACTTATAATGCGTTCTAGACCACTGTCTAACTGGAGCATAATAGTTTTTATTTAGGCATCACGGAAATATTTTTTAACGTCACTTCCACTGGTGGGGCAATATTCACCAGAAGAATATCAGAAGAAAATTTTTGCAACAATACTGGAAAACTAAAAAGCTGCTTTGAATTTTTATTGCAGTTTTATTTTACTTTTCACACAGTTTACAAACAGGGATCTAATGGATCTTTTTATCACAGTTCTGAGCATCATGAAAACCAAAACATAAGGTTATTTTTATTTAATCATTTTTACATGTTTGTTCAAAGCCATGTGGAGTTCAGTTCACTCTGTTTATTTGTCCAAACTCAACTTTTCCTTCAGCATTTCTTTATTCAGAGTGACTTCAAGAACAACTTCCACATGAACAAAGAAAAGAAATTGAGATTGTGCTCTGTTGATTTTAAGCTAACCATTCCCTACACCACTAGAGAACTTCACTATTTTTTTCTATTGTATTTTTTTCCGTTGTTTTCTTTTATTTCAAATTTACTCAACATCTTAATCTGTTCAAGTGAAAAACGACACTTAGTATGGCAGAGCTCTTCATAGCAGTGGGAGAAGTATCAAGCAAGTGTGCAATTAATGCCAAAGTAAATGAAAGCTCCTACCAATTAGGAGCCTGTTATCGAAGAAACTGGATAAGATGAGAGATACTCTGAGTTTAAGTCTCTAATCACTGTGTCAAATTTGTTTTTGCAACACTTCATACTCTTAAGACAGCTCCTCTCACAAAAAGAGACAACGGGTCTGTGGAAACGACAGCCACACCTTATTGAAGTTATTAGGGCTCTGAAGCTGTCTTCATGTTTTACGGTTGCCGCCCTGTGCTGGCAACACAGACAGGAAAAATAGGTCTGTTATTGTCCACAGGAAGAAGACAAATGAGGATTTGGAGAAAAGCGAGGAATATTGGACGGCAAGGACTTGGTTGACCAAGGCTTACAAACATCAAACAAATGCACAAACTTTCCAGTGGCCCGTAAATGAAAAATGTGCCCTCGCTTTTTTTTTTTTGCTTTTTTTTTTTTTTTTTTTACCTTTTGTTGCAGGTTATTTCACCAGTATTGTGCATCAATGAGCCATGCCCTCTCATTTCACACTAAATCCACCAAGGCTGCAGGACAGAATGAGACACATTGAATAAAGTTGATATGTAGCTCCCTTTCTTTTCATTCAGAAGGTTACAAAGTCACTGGTAGACAAACAAATCCACAGAACACTACTGCCATTTCCACTCCTTAAAAACGTTGTTTCATTTTGTACCGTACTTCTTTTTCTTTAAGTTTAAATGAATTCTGCAGATGGTTTGCTATGCCAAACTATCTGCAAAGATTTTTGCAAAACCCGTTGAAGATCAGGCTGCATGGAATGAAATCAACAGCTCCTGACCACAGGATTAAAAAAAATACAAAGTAAACATGAAATGTCAGTCAGTTCAGCAAAGTTCTGCAAGCAAGGCTTTGTACCTCGGAGGACAACAAAACTGATGACCAGACAGAAAAGAACCACTAACACTAGACAAAACGCTGGATGTCAAATCCTATCAGATGACGACATGTACAGTGTCCACTAACATGCAGTAAACGCAGGTCATGCAAAGACAATGTTTTTTTTTTTTTAAAGAATGCAGATCAGACATTAATTTAAATTACTAAATTGCATTTATAGTAGGTTGATATGGACGCTTTCTGTGTACAAAAAATAGAGTGCCATTATTCTGATTTGTTTTTCAAAAAATAATCACTGTGATCGCGCTAATGTTGATCTAATTTCACACTTTCATCTCTGAGCGAGTTTCCAAACAAACGCTCTAGCCTATCTAAAGTTGTTGCCACATTATTTCTTGTTCTGAGAACTGTGCAGAGATTTTGATACTTTTTGTGAATTAACGGCTGTTATTTCTTTAACGTAAATGTGTTGATTTTAAAGAGCTCTTTCTATGAATAGTGTGTGTATACTAGGATCAGTGACCTGGAATTCATGTTTTTGTTGTGGGTGCGTCACAAATCACCAACTCATTCAATTTATTAGTTTTTATTTATTATTCAAACACCGACAGACCAACTAGGGGTCAATAATGATTTGTTAGTGCCTTAAAGAAATTATTATACAAAATATTCAGGTACTAAGTGACTATGTCAGCTTCACTCTCTATTGTAGGACTATTAAATTGGTAACTGTAGTGTACAAAATGATTGAATACACAGTAGGTGATCTGCCTGAACAGCACTGCAAATATGTAACTAATCACATAGTTTAGTTTTTCTATTGACTAAAATTTTTCCTTTCATATGTGACATTTTGTTTCCCTTAGGAATAAATATAACAATTTTACACACTCTTCAAGTGAAGAAAGACAAGAGAACATGCCATTCAAGTCAGGCTGCCAGAAATAAGCTTCCAAAATGCCAAATTTGCCAACTTAGGCTTCATGCTGTCTATAAAGAACTGATGTTCTTCATTTCATAAAGCACCCAGCATAATTATTGTTGCACCTTATGAGGATTGCATGAAAAAGTGCATTATTGCATCATCATAATGTCACAGTAAAAACTCTGACTAGCTCATTAAACAGGGAAAACCAAAGAATCACATTGAAAAAAACTAGCAGAAAAAAATACCTTTTGACTTAAATAAAGTGTCACAAAATGTATGCTTAGTAATTTAACCTCCTACATTTTTGGCTTGAAATATGATGCTAAAAGGAACCCACTGACTTGCTTTAACATTTAATTAAAGCAAGTCAGGCATGTGTTGGTCTTCATCAGTGAGGGCATGGTCACCAAAATATCTGATGGTGTGATCTTGCTTCAGTCAGAGAAATTAAAATCAAAAGTTGAAAATAACTGGAGCTTAGTCAAACACAATCTCTGATGAGGACTTAAGGATGATAGTTCAGGTGGTGAGAATCCCCAAAGATTATTATCAGAGTGCAAAAGCAAATGATTCCAGTGTTAAATTATGCTGTGCAATAAAAGAGGAATTTCTTTATGGCTTTCCGCTCATCTTTCCCAGTGAGGGAATAATCAAGCAGAGCACTGTATGTATTCGATAAGTTAAGCTCTCAGTGAGTAAGCACCCAAATCGAAGAAAATCATTAGCATGTCCTTTCTTTTGTCCATGCAGGATTTGTTTCTCATCTCTGTTCCCTAATTAAGTCATGCATCTTTTAACTGAGAACATTTCACACCCTCAGGATGCTGCTTATTGCAGAGCAGTTATGATTTACCTTTTATTTTTCTGCCAATGTCAAGTGGGCCTGACCTCAGAAAAACTCCAGTAAAACTCCAGTAACAGAATTAGCTTCTGTTACTGGAAGGTTTTGCTCCCACTAGAAAGAAGGGTTTACTTGACTCAGCTTTTATGCAAACTTCCTACCCCTTCAAAGAGTTTCTTTGCATCAGCAGGCATGATTACTGCGCCATCGTCCAAACAGAAGATGAAACTACTGGAAGAGAAGAGGAAAGTGCGTGCAAGCAAGCAAGCAAGCAGTGAAACCTTGCTGAATTGTTTCCACACTCAGTTAGCTCAGTTTGGAACTTGTGAAGAAGTAAATATGGTAGGATCCAAAGCACTCTTCATTAGTTGCGTAATGAAACCTGAGCTGTGAGTGAAGCGCTTACTTGGCTCGGATGTTATAAGCCCCGCTCCTTCGACACAGGAAAGGGTGCCTTACAGAAAGAGAATCCTGGAGGGTTTAAGGGGTGATGAGAGGAGCTGCGGTGAGAGAGAGGCTTCATCCGTCTCTCCAGTCATGTTTGCTGAGCTGGTGGTTTCCACCTCAATAAGTCATCCCCCTTGTTCAGAGAATCAACCCTTCATGACAGGCATCAGCTCTCTCCATGCCACAGAGAGCTGAGCGGGGCACAGAGCAAGGCAGGGAAACACAGATGAAAGAAATCATGAAGTGGTAAAAACCGCAGAATCACTTAAGTGGAGAGGCTACTTGTCCTGTGAATTGGCTTTTTTTATTGCTGGGGTACATTGTAGAGTCGGCAGCTAAGGTGAGGAAAACCAGTTACGCTCATGAAGGCAGTGTGAGAGCAGCAAATTACACCCGGCTGACCGTGGGTTGTGCAAAATGACCTGTACCAATGTTTAACAATGTAAAACATGAACAAAGCATTAGCATGACAATATTAAAAAACCCTTCAGCCACCATGGCTGCACAGACAGACGAAATTAATAATGGATGGGAAGTTTTTCCTGACATGTCTCGAAACAGGAAAGGGCGTTAGAACAAAAGTGCTCTTTTGGGAGCCTTGGGAACATAAATGTACAACACAGAGTGCCTTTGAAAACTTATTCACATCCCTCAAACTTTTTCCCATTTTGTCACATTTCAGCCGCAAAGAGCCGTGTTATTCAATAACATTTTATGTGAAGACAAACACAAAGCAACGTCTTGTCATAAAGTGAAGGGAAAAGGATACAAATAAATATCTAAGAAGCAGTTGAAGGCCTTTGTCACTAGTCTTTTGTTTTGTTACTGGAAATGGGAAGAGTTTGATACAATTGTGTATAACGTTTGAGAAAAGTTAAATACTGTGGAGAATTCACCGTTCTCCATGCTGACTTCTTGATGTATGAGATTACAGAAGAGTCAGTGAGTTGAATTCATGAATTCCATTAAATAATACCAAAATACATCTGGTCCATTTCACATGCTACCTTTGATAGGTAGCCCCAAAGAGGGTGTTGCCTCGCTTCTAGTATCTTATAATTTTAGCTTTGAGGGCGTTTCCTAACATGTCATTTCTTTTAGCTTTAGCTTAGTAACTCTCTAACAGAAATAGAAAAAAAATTATTTATTCTCAACAATCCAGACTTATCTAAGAAACAGGAAAAAAAAGTGCAAAAGTTTCTGGCCAAGGTACAAAATAATGTGTGGGACAGAAAAACTAACATTGCCAACTCAAACAGGACAATTTGGTAGAAAACCTGTTGCAGGTTGCAATGCACTTGAAATCTGAACAGAAGCTCATCTTTTCACCAGGATGACAGAACAACAGAGGAATGGTCATAGAAAAATGGCACAGTTAAAGTCCAGACCTTAATCCAGTTGAGAATCTGGAAAGATTTGAAAGTTGATGTTTTCAGATGCTGATATCCCAATTTGACAAGAGTTGAAACAATTTCAAAGAAAGGAAGAAAAGTGTGTCTCTGAATTTGTAAATCTAGTAGAGACACATCCCAGAAAGTGGCTTAACAAACTACTGAGTCAAGACTATGTGGAGTCTGTGGACTCCATATTCTTCAGATTTCTATTTGTAAAAGAACTGAGAGATATGTATGCTTTTCCAATTTTACATGTTTTGATCATAACATGTAATGCGATAAAATGTGATAAATATCTAAAGTTGCAAAAATGTCTGCAATGCATGACGGATATTAATGACAAACACTGAATAAGCTAGTGACATTTTAGTATGTATTACTTTAAGCAGCAATGGGTTCGGTAATTTAAAAAAACAGTCAAAGATTTCACTTTAAACCATTGACTTCAATACATGTTAGTATTGGCTCCTTTTTTCATATCCATAATTAAAATAAGGACGAGATTCTATGGTATCTGAATTTTGTTCAAGCTTGACAAGACATTCCAAGAATCCCTTGGAATTGAAGAAATTATTTTAATCCTGTTGCAGGAAGGCTCCTTCTGCACAAAGACGAATCTCAGAAGGTGGAGAATGTCCCTGAGGAACACACTGCTGTTTCTCCTCTTACAGAGTGGAGTCACTTCAGTGAAGGGGTTGCAAATTCCCACCAGCATTTCTTTCGCACTGTGAATTTCATCCCCTACAGTATTATTCTATCAGATTTCTTACATCATTCTGTCACTGTCACAGCTCCAACACAAGGCACCATCAGTAAGTATTGAAGTTATTTAGCATGAAATGCTGGTGTTTCTGGGTCAGAACTTCAGATTTCACATCCTCTGGTTTTGAACCTATTACTCATCCTCTGAGACAGGCGTCTTTTGACAGAACTTTAGCAGATTAGAGCTCAGCAAATTCTGTATCTGTGATGAATTTAATTTTCCATAAGTCACTGAGCAAAGCTGAATTCTCTTCACCCTCAGTGTGCCTGATCATACTTTAGATACACAACTGATGGATTGTCCACAAATTGAGTTAGAGCTCCATGCAATGCCCTTTTAGAAGAGTCACGTCCACCCATGATTGATGCAGGGAAAGGCCCTCTCTTTGCTTAGAATATTAATTTGACTGATTTTCTTTCTTTTTTCTTGTTTTTTGCATAGATCAGATGTCATGTTTCCCACCTTCCCAATTCACCCGCCAGCAGTTTTATTAGAAATCTAAGGCCAGCTAATGTTATTTAATTTGTGAGTGATGATTTAAAAAGTATTGACAAGGCAAAGAACAAGTTCAGCGGGTGTTCAGGGAGGTTTATTCCTTGTTGGCTCAATCTTTTCTCAATCTTTGCACTATCATGCAGGTGTCTTGCTGGCTTTTTTAGCATTAGCTGTGAAAATATATCTGCTCCTAACCAGCACCTTGAACGTATTAATTTGTTGCGTCACCCTTGGCTGCAATAACTGCAAACGCCATGACAAATTTTTAGTTGCTGGCATTAAATCTTTTACACCACAGAGGTATTTTCTTGTTGTTGTTTTGCTCTCCATTTTAATTTTGCCACTTTGATGGTTTTCATACCAAACCACATTATTTTTGTTTGTTTGTTTCTAGCTGGACTTCATATTCTTTTTTTCTTTGTCTTCCTGCAAAACAAGAGTGTTTGAACTGTTGGCTGAATATTTTGAGTATTCAGAAAGATTCATGGTTCCAAGACCGTCACTTTACCACAATCATGTTTGACTGCTGGTATAACGTCTTTTTCACATGACGAGACGCATACCTTCCACGTCTGCTCTTATGTATAAGCAAGATAGATTCTTTTTTAATAAACCTTCATGTCCTCAGTGGTGAAAAGTGATTTTTAGCTTAAAACTCAATCATAGATGCCATTTTTTGTGTGGCGTCCTTATTATTACATTTATACAATGTACATATTTAACAAGTTGAAAGTAAATTAGTTTTTTTTAACCCTGTTTTTTTTTTTACCTCTTTCGTTCATGCTTTTTGTCCACCATTTTCTCTTGTAACTTTTCTTCAGCTTTTACTGCCAGTTCTATGCACTTGCTTATGTCTGCTGCCGCAAGCTGCAATCCTCCTCCTCCTTTCTTTCTAATCATGGTCTAACTGTTGTGTATTTGGTCTTTCTTCTGTGCGTGCGTGTGCATGTGTGTGTTGGCAACCAGGAAACTTGGCCCTTTTCTGCTGCAGCAGTCATCCATCAGATCTTCACAAAGCTGTTTATCATCCACGGTTCTTTCACAAGCTTTTGCCAGATCCTTGTTTCCACCAGTGGGTTAACATCTGTGGCTGAGCTGTGAGATCCGGTGTCTTGATTGTGTTAAATTATTCTTGTGAAGCTAAGCCAACCCACTAGCCTCACTTTCTGTGTATCTCACCCCACTTACCCACCTATCTACATACTCTTCTTCCATCACCCATTCTGCGAGGATTTACATTTACAGTTTCTAGCTTCTTGTTTTAAACCATCTGCTTTTGAGTCATTCATCAAAATGCTGTAAAAATGTCTAATTTACAGCATCTTTCAAAACTTTAAAACCTCTTGTCTCATTTTTGTCACATTCAAACTTCCTTCCTGGAATGTTATATGATAGAAAGTAGTGCATTATTTTGCATTCAAAGTGGAGTTATTATTATTCTATACTTTTACTTAAAAATAACAATCTTAAAAAGTGTAGCACTCTTTAGTTGCTATAGAAATGGACAAGTTTATTATTTTATTAAGAACCTCCATAAAGATAGCTATTTATGCAGTTAGATACCTCATCTTAAGAAGACAAGATATATTCAAAAGATGACTGAGTGATTTAAAGTATTTCAGTATTTCATGCTTAAAATACTGGTGAATGTCAAGATGTCAATATTTTAATTGTGTGTGTGTTCTGAACCAGGCCATTTTTCAAGTCAAGCTAACCTAGGAAAATTAAGGACTGCTGCTGCACAGCTAAAAATATTCACTGATTGTTCAAAATGTCAATGCTTTGGTTGTTGTCAGTCTGTATTTTTAAAGAAGTCTTCTTAAATTGCTGTTTCTTTTTTTACAGCCACCCATAGGCATCAATAATCCTAAGCTGAAAACATTTTAAAGAAAACAAAATCTTTCTCAAAGAGGAAAAGATGCACTTGAGTTTCTCAAAGCATAAGCTTTGATCAGACCGCAGACATCCGTCACTCAGTAAAAACCACCGTGAAACACATCCGTCTGTGCTGCTGACATCTTCCCTGTAGCATTTCAGCAAGTCTGCTTCTCTGTTCAGCAAAAACGAAAGAAAAAAAAAATAAGGCAGAGGCATCAAAACAAATTGATGCGCTCTTCATCTGCATATTGATTGGGAACTTCATCAGGCGTCCCTAATGAGCAGACAAAAAGCAGACTTTGAAGGAGAGATCGGTGATTATGATGAAGTTGCCATTCAGAATTATGTGGGGGTCTTTAAATCAAGATCCAAATGCATAATCAATTATGATGTTTTGCTGTCACATCTACAAGAGGGACTGTGCTCTGCAGATGTTTATGACAACGTTTGGGTTCCATTCCAGTTGTTTTACTTTTATATTTTAGTTTGGCGTGCTTGATATTCCTTACTATTTTAAGAACATTTTCCCATAAAAAGCTTCTAAATTATGTCTTCTGACTCAGCTTAACTTCATTTGTGTGTTCCTCAACAGCAATTAGTTTACATAGAGTGAAATAAGACAAGGAAATAGGACACAAAAAGGGTCTACTGGAATATTTGGGTAAAAAAAATAAATAAAATAAAAAACGATGTTTTATAAATATTGGTTAAATTCTCAATTTAATGCATCATTGAATAAAACCATTCTCTTCACATCAGAAAGGTCATTGCACGGAGTTATAGGATACCTAATAAAATAAATCCAACGAGTATGAAAAAAGTACTGAACAGTATAGCAGTAATACAAATTCACCCTTTCAGTAATTGTATAATAATTTATCAGCATCAGTAAAGTGTTAACATTATGAACATATATATATATTGCAGTCATTTGTTGTGCAACATATTTTTGCTTAATAGTCATTAATTTTATTAAATCAGGTTTCACTTTGCCACTTTGGCCTGTAGATTTTTAAAAGCAATCAAAAACAGAAAACGTTGGAGAGGGTGAATCATTTTTTCAAGGCACAGTTCAGCAGTGGAGGAGAAATGTTCCTTTTCTCTCTCCAGATGTTCTAAACAAGAGCTGTTTTATATAAAACGCTCCTTCTCACCTGTGTTTGACATTTATGAAAAATGAGGGGTGAGTTTTTATTCATCAGCACCTAATTGTCACTTCCTTTCCTCCCCCATCCCAGCTGGAATTAGCCAAGTGTTTGTCCCAGTGGATCATAATGAGGTCAGACAAACATCAAGAATTCACAGATTCCTACACAAACCTCACAGCTCTGCAGGGCGGACAATGCAGGTGATTTCTCTGACCAGTTGAGGAAAGATTAACCCACTCAACTCACACTTCATCGATATTTGTGTCTCTAATATTAGGTGGCAAAATAAAACCTAAATCTGTTAGGATGTAAAAAATGGACAGCTGTTAGATAATTCTTACACCAAGCAATAACAAAATACTCTGTACCTTCTTACAGTTCTTTCTAATCGAGAGATATTTCATTTGATTTGTGCAGGATAATATTTTAATTTTGGTTTTCTTTGACAAAATCTATCAACATTCTCATCAGCTTTTACTTGCTGGAAATGTTCTACTCAATAGTGTTTGCTTTTCACTTTTTCATATTTTCTTTTCTAATGTCTTATTTAGTTGTCAGGCTGTGTTTGATACAATATGTGTTTTATGTTGATTTGAGAGCAGGAAAAAATCTTCTTGTTGTCTTGGCTTTGCTGTTCAGCTGAGACACTCACTAAATCAGACAAACAGAGGCTGAGGAACTATAGCCACTGGAGTTTTCTTTAGGAGTACATTCTGACAGCTAAAAAAAAATAATTATCTTGATCTCGCAAGATTTTCTTTGGCTTTGAATAATTTAATTCAATTTTTTTACACTAGTAAACAAAAAAATTCAGAAGCCCAATGTTGGAGTCAACATAGACTTTTACTTTAGGTATAATAACATTCTGTTACATTAAAAAAGCTTGTGGCAAACAGGAGGTGGGAGTGTTGTTCAAACGCGTTCTTTCTTTTTTACAAGACCGGATTTGTGGATTTTATGGTTTGCAGTCTTTTGACTGGCCTCCACAAAACAGCTGCATTTACACTGAAGTTAAATTGTCCACAGTTGGACTCTTAATTACATGAGGTGACAACAACTTTATTAAGCTAAATATAACATTTTCAAACTGACATAAAAACTGACTTAATCCTTGCAGGGCTGAAGATGACTGCTTTCCACTTCCATGGCTTAAAGCTCTTCACTGGGCCTCTGAGGTCATTTATATCTTTAAAGCTTTAGAAATGATAGTGCGCACATTTCTGTTTTCTCTGTTTTCTATCCTGACTTTTAAAGAAACTTGAGTGACTATTCAAAAGTTTCACACATTCGAAAGAGTGATGCACTCAAAGGTTACCTGCTGAAACAGCTGTCCATCCAAGCTGCAACAATAAAAGGCTTTTTATTTTGGAGATTATCTGCTCACCATGGCAACACCAGTGCAGCATGCCCTTAGGCTAGCTGACGGGGAGATGTGGCTTTACAGTGCCAATACAGTGGGCAGCTAGTCACCGCTCGGGCAGAAATAACTGTCATTGCTGCATCACCTCTCTGTAGCTCTTTCTGCCCACGCTCTATTCTTTCAATTCCCTTTTCGACAATGCTCTGAGCAACACATGGCTGCCGTCAATGGCATTTAAATTCTTTGATCGCCTCCTGCACAAACTAAACATCCTAAGCGTTGAAATAGTGGCTTATTTTTGCAAGATACCAATCTTTTGTTCTGGTTTCAGACGCAGTGTGAGGTTTCAATCGTGTCAATTAGATTGTTGTTTTTGGCTGGAATTTTTGGGGGCATCAGGGTAAAGTCACATCATGATTCACTCTGCAAGCTGACGTCTTCGAAATGACGTCGGAGAGTCTCATGGCTCAGTCACGCTCGCTCAGTTAAAAATTGCGAACCCCTGTGACTCCCTTTCAGTCTCCAGGGCTCCTTAACGGGTCACTAAAGACCAAGTGCAGTAAGTCACCTGGATCAAGTGTTGACATTTACCGCTTATGCCGAGGTCAGGGAGAGCAGGCTGATCTAAATGATGCACGAGACAAAACATAAAAATGCAAGCTGCTACATTTCTCTGTAGAATCTCACAACATTGTCTGTGTAGCATCTCACAAACAATGTTTGTCATTTAATATTAAATGTCTTCATATTTCACGAGGTTAATGCAAACACTCAACACAACTTTTTAACAATTTGAATGTTTTAATTACCAGATTTACTTTTATTTAAAATAAATATGTTTCTCAAAATTAAATTGGATTTTTTTTCCCCCACATTGAAGAAATCACAAAACCCTTCTGGACTATGTCAAACACTCCAGAAATGTGCAGAAATAAAAATGAGGATCTTTTACAGCTTCCACTGTTATTAATAGATCATTATTAATTACTCACTGAGATATCAAATATAGCAGTGGCAACCGTTCTGGTCTCAGCTGGAAAGCAGCTGATGTGTGCCGTGCTGTGTGTGTGTGTGTGTGTGTGTGTGTGTGGTGTGTGTGTGTGTGTGGTGTGTGTGTGTGTGTGTGTGTGTGTGTGGTGTGTGTGGTGTGGGTGTGGTGTGGTGGTGTGGTGGTGTGTGGCGTGGCGTGCGTGTGTGAAACTGGCGATGGGACAGAGATTTGGGCCTTAAACACCTGAGTCCACAGCACATCAAGCGGACGTGGCTCATCCCGTCTGTTGTCAACTGCGGATCAGAGCCGAGTTCACATGTGCATGTATTTGAGAACAAAATTTTGAGGAGCTGATTGCACGTGTGAGCTCATTTTGCTGTCCTTTTTTAAGCGTTCTTAGGTGGAGACAATTTGCATTTGATTGAAATGTTTGTGCAAAATCTTAAACGAAGCACAAGAGCTTAGGTATACATAACGGTGAGGATAAGAGTGTCAATGGCTCCTAAAGTTGGGGGCTGAATGGAGTTCTAGAAGCTTGACTTTTTTTACAGTAATTCTGCTGCATTTGGCCAAAGAATGTAGCAAAAGTTTCAGATGTTCTGAAAAAGTGCTACATTTTTCTTCAAAACAAAATATTTTTTTTATAACAAAATGAACCACTAGACTAATTTTATGACACGTTTATGTGCATGATAAAGTTTGACATAACAGGTTACTTAGTTAATGGTTTCTTCCACATATCCTTAGTGTTGTTAATAAAACCTGTGTGCCTGCTGTTCATCTCCATCAGGAGAGCCTGTCAAATACTCAGGCTAGGTAGCCTGGCCACCAATTACAGATTAATCAGTATATCTAGTAATTTTTTACTTTTATATATACAACAATATATAGAAATGTAATTTTAATTTACCTCAAAAGAAAAATGTTCTGTGTGGATTTAGTTTGTTGGCCACTTTGAACTGAAATGTTGCAAAATTACCCACTTCCTTCAGAGGCACTCCAGCTCTCAAGTAAAGCTCATAATTCTTGCATGGTCTGTAGAGTGGCCATCAAATTGCTGTCAGTAATGATGGTTACCAAAAAAGCAGCAGCCATTATGACACGTTACATAAACGCACATCTTGTGTCTCAGGTACATCAAAAGGCTTTTAAACCGTGACACTGCGGTAAGTGCTTGTTACCTTTACTTCTGAACCAGTTTACCACACTACATTGAGCCTTCTGCACTGTCTGCATGTACAGAACATGCATTAAGGGAGGAGGGTGTGTGGTTTTAGCATCTTGGCCTGTTTTGTTTCGCAGTGAGTGGGCAGTATCCGATTCTGAGCGACAGATACCACAGTGAACATCTCAGGCAGGTTTTCAGTTGTGCAATCACATGCTGTCGAAGAACACAATGTTTGCCATGACACGAACAAAGAAGGCGATGTAGTGCACTTGATCTATGGGTTGGACATTGTTCAAGCTTAATTTGCATCCTACCATTGTTTAATCTACACTCTATTCATTCCTCAAGTCCAAGTGGAGCTCTCCATACACACACACACACATAAAAAAAAACAAAAAAAAAAAACATTTTGATTATTGGTTCAATATAAACCAGCATATGCAATTTCAACATCAATTTATAACCTGGCTTTTAAAATTCAACAATTTTTCACTACACAGAATCGGCACAACAGTGTTTGATGTTTTCTACAAAGGCTTAAAATAATGTGTGAAAGAAGCAAACAATCATTCTTTCACTCTCAGAATGCTCTTGTGCTCACTAGAAATACATGAAAACTGCAGCCCTGGTTTTTGGCTTTGACTCCATTCCTGTAACCTTTCTGAGGAACGCAAAAGAGGATCAATGAAACTGCAATGGCTGTAATGCTCTCACACATTGACTGCACATTGTCTATTGCTCCAATCGATGATCTGTAGAAGTAACCGGGGGGCTGGGGAGAAGAAAATCAGTACAGCCCCATATGGCCCAGACAATAAGCTTTTCATATTAACAAATGATTGCATGACTTTCTCTATGCTCAGTACCCAATAGAAAGGTGAACATAATCACAGAAGTCTAATAATTCCTTTGAAATCTCACACTTTTGAATGTAACATAGCACAGTTTATAACTTTTTATTGGCCAGGCTTATTTGCTGACCTTTCCCGCAACAAAACAAAACATCAGACAAAGTTTAGAACTCCCTGTGGTTTTTGTACAACCTGTATAATGATCAATCCAGACACATTTTGTTGTTTTTTCATCAAATATCACAGCCTCTTTTTGCATTTATTGATGACCCTTTTATTATCATTGACTTGTTTTAAAGGTTAGATTCTTACACTTTTTCCTTCTGCGGTGAAGCACTCACTCATATACACTCATATTTACTCATAAATCCTTAGATTCTTTTCAGAGGCATTTTCTTTCATGTTAAACGTAAAAACTCCATGACACTGGGATTTGAGGTGAGTTAATTTTTAAACATAGCTTCAAGGAACTCCCAAATGCCACACGGCTGCACTCATTCCCCAGCTGGAGGTTGTCTCTACCAAACTTTGTCAATGTTTCACTTATTCTGTTTGGTGGACACTGCTGCAGACAAACATAAGGGACTTTTCTGTGAATGAATGCCTGCAAAATTACTGCAATGCAAAAAGATAGCTACTCTGACATATAGCAAAGTACGCAGCAACCAAAAAAAAAAAAAAAAAAAAAAGCATAAGAGCGTAAAGCAGTGGTTGAGATCCTAAGTTCTGGTAATATATTATCACTGACAAGTAATAGGCAAAGCAGTCAATGAGAAAAACCAAAGCGACGCACAAGTCATCAACAACAAAGTTCAAAGTAGTTTTTTAGTTTATTATGTGATGAACCAAGAGCAGATAGTACATAATGTCAAATGGAAGGGATACCATACATCCTACATTTTGTAGACTTTTCAGAAAGTTTATTGCATCAGGCCTGAATCAATACTATAGTGATGCACGTTTTATTGAAATTAAAGCTCCCAGACTTTGACTTATGGTTACCAGCATTTCACATCTGAATTTATTTTCCAGTCTTCCTTGCAGATTAGCCCAAGTTAGGTCAGAATGGATGGAGACCATTTGTGAACATCTACTTGAAAGTGTTAGAGGATTTTCAGTTTGATATAGCTCTAGGCTTTGACTGGGCCATTTAAACATGGACATTCTGCATAGCACCATAACCTACATTAATAAAGGTAAATTCAAAAATTTATCTGAATTATACATTTCTCTGTGGATTTTTTTAAATTTACATTTTGCAATTTTTGTACTTCAAATGTGTTTGTGTTAAACATACATTTTTTAATAATTTTGAAGATCTGCTGAAGTTATTTCAGGCCAAGTTCTCTAAAAGATATATCTTGCCAGAACTGCTGGTTTACACAAAATTACCATAAATCCAGATTGTCAGTTGAAAAAAAAAAAAAAATCAAAAAAATCTAAGAAACCTGAAGAGTCTTCTCAGTATGACAAGCTCTTCCAAAATAAAGTTCATATATTCGTAAAAGAATAATAATTGTCTCTAAATTAAGCTGGACAAATCTTAGTATGAAGCAAAGTTGTCCATGAAAAAGCAATGGAATTACGATAAACAGCAAACTGCTGACTCTGTATCAAGAGCAACTCATTTCCTTCGTTAAGCTGTGTCAGGCCTAAAGCTGCTTAGTGTACTCTTCAAAGAGGACATTTTGTTAAAAGAGGCTGTGTTTCTGCATGAGTTAACATTTAGATATCTGGAGTGTCTGCGATCTCAGAAATATAATACAACCCCTAAACTATGAGGACAAACAGGTCTGATCTGAGTCTGTGTCATCCAGTGAGCCACTCAGATTTGCAGCTCACTTAGATCCACAGCCTGATCTCACATTAGGCGCCCCTTCCCTTAACCTCCTCACATCAGTTGAGGCTTATCAGCACAAAAAAGTCCAACTTCGACCTCTCCATTCTACGTTAATCTTTCCACATAAATTTAAGGAGGAACAAAGGCATGTGAGGGTTGAGTTCGGGGTGGTGGGTGAAAGTCCGGTTTACGTCCCTTCATAGCTTGTGATCTACCCTCACAGGTCTATAGTCATTTTACCTCCAATACCGGTTGTGCTATAAATAGCCAAGAACAAAGAAAATGTTCCAAGCTGTCCTGTTGTGAACTGTGCAGAGCAGCAGCTATCATTAAACTGTCTCCTCATAATTTCATACGTCCAGATTGCTTTGGGTTATGGACTGGTGACACTGTGGAGAGAAACTGTAAGTAATGGGACTAAATATTTCTTTAACTTACCTTCATTGAAGTGTATAAGTAACCTCTGCAAGGAGACCAAGTTTTCATCACAGGAGACATAATGCATTAAGAAATACCATGCAGTTTTGATACAAATCATGCATTTCTACAATACCCCATTGTCATGATTTGCTGTAGTAGAGGTGGTGAGGAAGACGCTGTGGACCCAGGTTGAAATGAAGTGATGATTTTAATGAAGATGTCAGAGAAGCAACAGTCCAAAGTCCAAGCAGCACAGAAATGAGCAGACAGCTAAGGCTCAAAAACTGGAAGCAACTGGTAAACAATAGACCTCCAACAGCAGACTTGACACGGGAAACAAGACAGAGAGACAAGGACCTGATGAGGAACAAGGAACACAGGTGGGATTACAGACACAGAGGGTAATCAGGGAACTAGACACAGCTGGGAGCAATCAAGGGGTAGACAAGACAACATGGAGACTGAATAGACAGATACCTAAATGAATACACAGAAAAAAAAACAAATTTTTACTCTATTTAACATTACATTTATGTGAAAACTATGTTTCTGCTTTTTGGACTGGGTTCAGTTGTGTTTTTAGAATTTATTTGTTTATTGCAAGAACTGTGCATATTAATAACATTTCTGTCAATATGCCAGAGTTGGCCATAAGGCTTTTTTCCACCTGCAGTCCCTGGACAGATGGTAATAGTCACCCTAAGGAATATGAGTAAAAGTAGACAATTGCATGAACAAGCTAACAATTACAATAAACTTTATAAAAATACTTTGAAGCTGAAATGCACATGAGCAGCACATACACATAAGACAAACTCATAAACACATACAAGAGGCAAGATGTTAGCAGAGAGGATGAAGAGTAGGTCTGATTATGAGCTAGTGTTGACAAGTCTGATTATTAATAGTACATTTCTTTAACCATCTTAAATGTGGTATAATTGTTTCAATTTCTGATGATCTAGCAGAAAAGGCACTTTTGCTAAAAGGAATAATCTAATCCCCTCTTACCTGTGGTCCTGCTGTGAATAGATGTTTGTCAGACCTCTGGGGACGTTGAACAAGTCCTCTAAATATTGATGTTGCAGTCCAATAGTTATATTTTGGAATGAATGAAAAGGGTTCAATCAATTTAAATGCATGTACAGTGGAAGTCAACGACTTGGTACGTTCACATTCATTCTACTCTCTGTCCATTTTGGAATGATTTAGACTAAGAATAAATTACAAACAAGTGAACTCATTTTCATTTTGTTCAAGCTTATAAATTGCAAAGACTACCCCATAGTCAATAGGAAGTCATTCCCAAAGGGAACAGTCTTTGAGTCCCCAGATCCAGCACCAAACTACATAACTCCATCAATCTTCTTTGGAAATCAACGAGTCACGGGAGGTTAGCATTTTCTGAGCCCGGCTGATTCAGCCCTTCCTTGAATGTTTATGATTGTCAGCCCTCTGGGGTTCATAAACCAACAGACAATAGATCATATCAGAGCTGCTTTGAAGCCACTTTCCTTCATCTAAAGACCTTGAACAAAGCCACTAAATCTTGATGCTGGAGTCCAGTGAGAGATCATCGAGCAAATGCTGTCAGCCGCTGAATCCTGCTAAATTGGTTTGAAGAGCTAAAAATCCTGCATTTCACTTTGATGAGAGTTTCAACTTTATTAATACTCTTGTCCTGAGAGAGAGCCCACCATAAGCACAAAATGGATCCCTATAATTAGATTTTATTTGAATATACTGTCTTGTTCATTGCTACAGAACTGATGTATTCCCTTTAATTGTCCTGCTTTAGTTTTTTTTTGTGGGTTCATGTTCAAGTGTGGGTGAATATTTATTTTTCTTTTCCAGGTAATTGTCTCTCCACAGTGGTTTATTTATCTCAGCATTTCTCCAACCTAAGCATTATAAATATGCATGACTGAAATAACCAGGTCTTTTGTTACTTCATGTAGAACTAATTACAATTTAACAACAGCTTTTAACGTGGATGATTACGGCTGGAAAGTAATTAATAATAGTTTAATGAGTGACATGTCTTCATGTTTATCACTTTAGATTGAACATTTGAATGACACTGCTGATCTCTTGCTCTACTGACAGCCCGAGACTTTTCTCACTGTTCATCATCCTTTGGGTCAAACTTTTAAATGGAAAACTTTTCTCACATTCAAGGACGAGTCATCCATCGAACGGAAATAGTGATAAAGACATCTAATGCTTGATTATTGCTCTCATTCTCCCCAATCTCAGCTTTAGGGATGACAATCCTGTGCTTTGAAGTTTGTTGGTTCTGTGTTCCTTAATCTCTCTCTTCTATTAGATCAGTCTTGTTATCCAGTCCTCCCTTTTAGAGATTCGACTTTATCAGATTTATTCCTTCTGTCCAGTTATTCTATGTTACTCAAATTTCCTAGATGGGTTAGAAGTAATTTCTGCCTCACAAAAACATAAAGAAATACGTTAATTAATAATAGCCTCACAGTTATCGGATTAATGCTAAATGCTAGTTCCCCTGTACTGTACTCTCCCTCACTCCCCGTGCTATGTTGCAAATTGCAAAATGTTACTTATTGTGTCAAAGTTGTTTGCATTATCTGACTAAATATGCATGTCAAAAATAATTACAATGCCAAGAAATATCTCTGTAAATTTGATCTTTTTCTGACCACAGCTGGCAGTGGAGATGAATGAAGTGTTAACATTAAAAGACTACACTATACAGCGGATTAAAAGATCTTCTTTTAATGAAAGTATCTTACAGATACCTGGTATTATGTGTCAGCCAAAATGATGTAATACTTTATCTGAAATGCCATGTTTTCATTAGCTGCAAATGGACAACCGACAAACATGAAGGCTTGAAAAATCACCATCTTGTGTGTATTTAATCTAAATAGTGTGTTTCACTTAGTGAACTGAGTTGCTGAAATAAGTTTTGAATTATGCTACTAATTGAATGTGACTGTACATACTCCTCTGTTAATATTTTAGTCGCTGAGCCAGTCTCTAAGATACTAGAGGCACGTTGTCGACATAAAGCTTCTGGAAAAACTCCAGATGCATCTTTTGCCAATCTACTTATAAACAACACAAGAACTCATTGGAAATGCTGTCCTACTTCTGAACTGACTTCAACGTCTATACATTTTTTGAAGATTTAATCCATGTGCTGAGAAGATCACAATTAGCATGTTTTATTCACTCCCAAACTAGTTGTGATGTGTTTGTTAGAATATCCAACTGTTCCAGAGTTTCTGCTGTTCAATTCTTGATTTGGGGAAAAGTTGAAGACCTCTATTTTCTTTATTCCAACCAACCACTTTTTGGAACTAACCATTACCACTGACAAGTTTGGTAATCAATACCAAGCTGTACCACCACAATGTTTGATGGTTTGTAAAGGGATATCAGGTTTAAAAGCTTTTTCTTGATCCCTCCAAACATTTTATCTCAATCTTTGCCTTGCCTGATGATGGGGTTGTTTGGCTCTTCCTCAACTTTCAGGCAGGGCCCTCTTTGTTGCCTGCCAGTCTCTAAGTGCATTGAAATGTGAGACTATTTTTTCTCTCTGAACACTGCCACTGGTGTACAGCTTGTTCCGGTTTATGCCAGGGTTGAGCCATAATTGTTAAGAGTTGTTCCTAAAAATCCTTACCAATTTTCTGTCATCTAACTGAGACCATTAGTGAGATTATTGAAAACTGGAAAATACTGGGTGGTCAGGACAGTAACCACACATAAAAACATGTTTTAGAATCAATAAAATGGGATATCTCTGACCGCAGAATGTCCTCTCTAAAAGTTTCAGCTTTAAAATTTGTGAAAATATGGAATCTCGGTTTAGGGTTTAAATAAATCTGTAAAATACAAAAATTGATCCGACTGTGATGAATAATCGAATACAAACCGCTGACCTGAACTGCACAATATACTTAAACATCCTATATGGATTTATTTTTGCTAAAGAAGTATTAAAGGAAAGTTAAATAACAGGATCCAGTCGGAAATAGCCCATAAAATATACATCACTCAGAAGACTGCAAAAATTCTTTGACCAGAGAACTTTACTTGTATAAATAACATTAATACTTAAGAGAATTTAAAGGGAATAACATGACAATTAAAATTTTAGAAACAAAATTCAAAAGTCAAGTGAAGCTGAAAAAGTGTTTGAAGCTTCTTAAAATAATTTCAAAAGATCTTGTGTGACTGTAAAGGACCAGGCTAAAACAAGGATTTAAGGTGTTCAAAAATTAGAAGTAAAGCTGTTCAAAAATTTGAGTTCAATAATTCCAAAAATATAGTTAACGAAGCATAAAGTTTCAATGAAAAAATAAGTCAAAGGACAAAAAACAGATTTGGGCCCAACTCAACTGAGGTCAATTGAACACTAACAAAACATAAACTAAACTGACCTACAAACAATCAACAAAAGGATAGGGTGGAGTAACCTGAATCTACCACATGAGGGAGACACAACTTAGCAAAAGAACAAACAAATACAAAATTAACTAAAGCATCCTATGAAACAAATAAAGCAGAACTACCTTTAACTTAGCTTAAATAAGTGAATATTAAAGTAACAGAATTAAATAACTAAAGTCGACTTTAACAAACAAAGCCACCCCTCTGTCTTTTAGAAAAAGAAATGGCATGCTCCCAGCTTCCTCCTGCATCTGGTCTGGAAAGAACAAGTGTGAGTCAGCCATTCAGACAAATATTAACAGAATATTTGGCATATATTTAGAAGATATATGTCTAAATAAATTACTAACCTGAGCAAAATGTAAGCTATCACTAATAATGTAGATTAAGAAAAATCATTAAATCAGTTCCTGGTAAAAGCGTCCAGAACAGTGACCATCTTACAATCAGGGTCAATATCTTAAAGAGGCAAATTTCTTTCAGCAGCAATGCTTACAGGCTAGTTATTTTTTTCAAGTGGGAATATGTGTCATTATCAGCAGTTTATATCTGACCTGCAGTTGAGAGCTTTGCAAAAGTTTTCAATACTAAGGAAACAGAAGTTTGTTTTCAATGGAGTTTGCTGAAGGGGCTAAAGGACGACAAGAGCAGGTACAGTTTCTGCCAACCCGAAGTAGCCTCTGTCAAAAGGGTATAAACATTTAATATCTTAAAAGCAGTTAATAACTTTCTTGGCATTTTCATTTAGTATAAACTCAGATTATTTGAGACTTGCAATCAAAGCCAACGTCTACTCAAGAGTGGCTAAGACAGTACAGACTTCTACTGTCTTGAAACAATTCTGACCTCAAATCTCAGCACAGCATGTGATTCAGACTTTGTTTTACAGACCTTTAAACAACAGTTGTTTGTATTGGGGGAATATCTTCACAGCAACCAAGTTTCTTTTTGAACATTTCAGTGGTTTAATGATTGATGACAAGACTGTCTCATAAACCTTTGTGCCACTGTTCCTTTTCCAAAAGATTATTTAGACTGAACTGTGTGCTCGTCCTCTGCAGATGCCAACAAATGTTGATGCTTTTCTAAAAGTAACCTAACTAGCTAAAACCAGTATAAAAATCAATACATTCTCCTTTGTATCTGAAGCTTCTCTGACTAGTTAACTGTTCACTTTTTAGTTTTTCTTCATCCTTATTTTTATTTATTTCACAAAAAGTATTATTTCTCCAGGTTGTACATTCATATCAACTTAACAGTCAATATGCAGAAGATGATCTTAATTCTGGGATGGGATACAATGCAGTGTACCATCAACGAAAGCATAGAAAATATTTCTAAGCAGTGAGGAGCACCAGCTCCCCTTTTACACCACCTGGTTAAGAGCAACAGAAAATCTGCACATGGGTAAAAGTTATCAATAGCATTTTTTTTTTTTCTTTTTCTCGTGCTTGTGTGGTCGCCTTTACAAAGCTGCCGTAGGCCCCAGGCCATGCGGCCCATGTTGACAACCGGCAATGCAATTAAGTAGCCCACAAGTCTTTGAGGACAGCAGAGAAACTCTGGATAACAGGAAAGAAAGGTCTGTAGACCAAGAGTGTCAGTAAATTCAGCTCATGTTCTTATTTTCTGCATTGTAAACCAGTTAGTTTCACAGTCAGCAGTTTTCATTATCACAAGAAGAATGATTTACTTTGCATTTTTATTTTCATTTCAAATAAAATAGTTACATAATAAATCTTACTTCATTTTGTGGCTGAGTGCTTTAATAGAACTGTGAAATGAATTATTGGATAGTTTCAAACTACTGGGACTTACACCATAACAACCGCTTCATGCGAGAAGTCACCAGGGTGCATTAATGTGATGCATTCATATTCAAAAGTAAACAACATTATTGTTTATGTGCTCGGTTGGCAGCAGCTCCCGATGTCATGTAACAGGCAGAGTGAGGTGCAGGGTGTTCAACTACAGTCACAGACTTTACTTTGGTTGCTTAATAAAACTGTATATCTGGGCACAACAATTTCCTTTGCTTATACCTCGACCTCAGCAGAACATTGATCGATGCACGCCACCCTTAGTTTTCTGTGGAAATTGTAAGCTTTAGTTTAATGAATGAATATGTTACAGGAGTGGGGGGTAAAAAACATTCCATAAAGTAAGTCAATTATTTCCTCATGCTGTCTGAAGCTTTAAAAAAATGGTCCATTCAAGCTGTTTGCAGAAAGCGAATATCTGAGTCTCACTGTTTGTCTGTTTTTCTGAGTTAGTAGAATGAATCCATTGACTTGAGGTTTGGAGCTATTAAGGGACAGAGTGCCCTGAAAAGAAAGATAGCCACTGGAGAATTTATAACAAAACAGTAAATTATATTTATCTGGTGCTATCAATTATTCTCAAGCTCTTAAGACCAACAGCACAGAACTGCTATGATGAAGAGCCTCTGCAGCATTTAGTCAAGCATCGTTTTACACCGTTTTAAGTTTAACTTTAATATTATTTGACTTCAGGCAATCTGTGTGATGCAGATATCGCTCCATTAGAACAGATCTAAAATCTAAGATTAAGCATGATTTCTTGCCACCTACCTAATTTAGTGCAGCGCTGCGTTTGATCATACACAGCATGTGATTGCAGCTAAGATGGGCAATTTCGATTCCAATTAGAACAATTCAATTTAACACAAAATATTATGTATAATGCATTTGTTCCAGTTCAGGGTGTCACTCACATCAAATTAGGTTTGGCTTCTTTCTTGACGTCCCTTGAATGTTCAGAGGCATCTCAAAACGTGTACATTAAATTGCAAAAATATTCACGTCTGGGTTTTTCCACCCACACTTGTCACTGCAGCCACAACCTCCTCCAGCTCCTCTCCATCACCTCAAAAACAGTAAACCTTCGTACTTCCTCATCCCCATCCATAGCCTGGTAAAAAACAGTTACTTGTTCTACCTTTTGCTTCATACAGTTTGGAATCTCAGCTTATGAGAAGCCGGAGGTTTCTGTTGAAGTTAAAATGTTGTAATGATTGGATTTGATTTTTACCCAAGTACTAATGTTTGGCCATGATGTCTGTAATGCACCAGCTCAATGAAGCTCACCTGAAATTGTGTTTGCTGTAAACAGACCTCTGGGGTGAAGAGCCATGACATCTCGTCTTAAACTTTCCTCTTGGTCCGACTTTAATTCATCGATATTTGGAAGTGAGGCAAACCGAATGGCTTCGTTCGCTTCTTCAGCTGCCAAAATCAAACTGCAACCCTATAATATGTAGGCAAACTACAATTCACAATCTTATTTTCAGTCTGTCATAAGGTTTCTAGTTAGGTTTATTCTTTAGTTATCTCAGGTTCTGTTATTCTTGTATGCCTGAGTCCATTTCATTAGTGAGTATAGTAAGATTATTTTTATTTAATCCTTCTAGTCATTCCTTATTTCAGCCTCCCTGTAGTGTTTCTAGTACTGTTTAGTTACTTCAGTTATTCTTGAATGTCTGAATACAGGTATACCTTTCTGCAGTAGTTCCAGTTAAGTTATTAAGTCCTTCTAGCTCCCTCCTGTAGTTTGTATAGCTTTTCAGTTACTTCAGGTTGAGTTCTGTTATGTCTGCATCCATGCCCATCTTCCTTTAGTGATCGTAGTTAGGTTATTTCTTAAGTCCTTCTAGTTCCCCTGTGGTGTTTCAAGTGTTCTTATTTAGTCACGAGGTTTAGTTATTCTTTTTGTCTGAATCTGTGTCCATCTTTCTTCAGTGATTCTATTAGTGTGTCGTCTGCATTAGGAGTGTTTTCAGCTCCCTGTTTCCTCCCTTTTGTATTCCTCAGCAGATCTTCTTAGTTTCCCAGTGCCACCTTCTCCCCGGCCCTCAGCTGCTTCCTGTGCCAACTACTCACACCTGCAATCAGTCATCTCATCTAGTTAGCCCCTTTGTTCCAGTTGCTACCTCCCAGTATTTAAGCTCCTCTATCTCAGTCACAACTTGCTCATCTATCTCGTCTTTATGCAGGCTTTATGTGAGTCTTCGGTTTGCTTGTGTTGTGGATTTCCTTGTACTCCTGGATTTTTGTTGTTGGTTTTCTATAGTAAAATATCTGCAATATACTATGCATACTGTGTGCCTCAATTGAGTCCACTGCACACACATCATAACTGTAAAAAAGACATGAAGATTCAGAAGTATAAATACTTCTACCTAAGTATTTAGAGAGTTTTGAAAGTTTTATTACGATCAAATATCTTTACATCTGTGTCTCAGTATATCAAACATTTGCAATGCAAATCACTCTTCTCGCTTTACATTCAGCCTGCTGTCGCCCGACTGTTTTTAATCTGTGTATTGCTTTCAGGCACAGTCACAGTCATGACACTATAGACCGATTATTGATGGAAGGATTTAACTTTACTGGTTGTACAAAATTACCACACATCTCATTCCGAGAGCATTTACACTGAATGTTTAGGTCAAACACTAAGAACAAGTAAGCCCCTGATATCTCAGCTCAAACATGCACAGTGTTTCTTTTGTTGGGGATAGGAGTTTCTAAGCAATGGTTTACCCAGAGGGATGGGCAGAGCATTTGATTCTTCAGATAATTAGAGGTCCTCTTCGATTCCAGACACATTTATGCTGATGTTTGCTTTTTCTCCACCCTGCAGGGCACAGTGTGAGAGGAACTGCATTAATAAAAATATTTTTTTTTTCTGTTTATCAGATATCAGTATTTAAATTTTAACAGCTTTGATGTTAATTTAACTTTCTGAACTGCTTCACTAGCAGAGGCAAACGTTTTTACATTTTTACTGTTTATAATATTTTCAGTGTCAGCATAGAAAAGTTTATTCCATTGATAGTGAAGAGTAATTAAAATGTTGAGTGCTGTTAGTCTCTCTCTCTTTTCTTTTTTTTTTGCTCTGCTCTGATATGCAAGCAGAAGCATTTGGCAAGAAAATCTATTTTACTGTGGGATTAAAGGAAATGTGTCTCTTTATAACAAATAAAATGGATTTTAATAATTTGAGGATTTCTTTTTGTTTCAGACACATGCCACAATACTGAAGCTTCCCTTTTCGGCTCCTTTATTTTCTCTAGTTTTGTCACTGTGTACCTACAAGATTTAGTCAAAGCTTTGAATTAAAAAATTATTTAGTTATTGAGGCAGTTGATGCCATTTAGAAAGATGAGATATTTTGTGCATTGGAATTTCACTTGGTTTTACTGGATTAATTCAAGTTTGTTCAACAGAGACCTGCAGCATTGTGCATGACCTTTAAATATTTAAAAACATGTTACATGATTTGCTTGTGCTACGTCAATGTTACATAATTGTGGGAAAGGATGAGTGACAGCCATTACATGTCCCAATACTTTGAAAGAGTTTTTTTTCTCTTTAAGGACACATGCAAAAGAGTGATTTATACCTCTAAGCTGCATGCAGTAACTAAATTTAATCATATTTCCAAATGCATTGATATTTACTGATAAGCTCTTGAATAAGTAGTGGAGGAAATGATAAGACTGATTTTGGTGCACTACAGTTTGCTGTTGAGTAAAAATTACTTGATAGATTAATGTAAACAGAGTGGCAGGTAAGAGACTAATATGTTGTGTCATACATAAGTTATAAAAGTAAAAAGTCTATCAGTATCAACTACCAGCATTGGAGAACCATACTTCCATCATTCTTGAATTGCTGGCTGCACTTTGAACATCTCTGATATAAATGCATGTGTTTGTCAAATAATAGGGTTTAGAATTAGTAAGGTACAAATTACCTAATGCGTATTGTCATCAAACCCTAAAATCTTGCAGAACAAAATGTTCTTTAATTGAACTAGGGAATTAATTAAATATGTGATAAAGCAACTCAAAAATTCTGATGTAAATCCATTTAAATGTGTCATAACAGACATTTAGAGGCATAATAAAGTATTCATCAGAAAACATATTACAAAGGAATATCGAACAAAATTATTTCAGTAAATTACCTTTCCATTACCAATTTGTCAAAAACACCAAAGGATTGTTTAAAATTTAAGTTTTTAAAAGTCAGCAGTGGACACCTTAACTTTTTCTTCATGACAGTGAAGCAGGGAAGTACAAAAGCATAAAAAACAGCTTGAATCTGAGAGGTCTTGAACTTTGTTCTTAAAGACTTTATGCAAGATGTGACTGTGTACGTCACGGGTGTCAAACTCCGGTCCTCAAGGGCCGGTGTCCTGCTGCACCACCTGAACAGAATAATTAGGTCATTAGCAAGGCGCTGGAAAACTTATCTACACGAGGAGGTAATTAAGCCATTTCTTTCCAGTGTTTTGTACCTGTGGCACATTTAAAAACTGCAGGACACCAGTCCTCGAGGACTGGATTTTGACACCTGTGGTGTACATAAAGAACGACATGATTGACATTTAAAATGTTCAAAGAACAGCTAAACCTTTGAACTAGTCATAAATTTCTTAAATTCTTTGTCTGTACTAGTGAGTTCATCTCTTCATAACATCAATCACACCACTGAATCACTGGCTTGAGACTGGATTTGCTGCGAAATAAAACATTTGATCAAGCCAGGCCATGGAAGCAACACAGTCCATCTGAGGAACATATGTCAAAATCAGCCCGAATCTAATTAATACCACTGCACATTCATTCATTCACTGGCACATTCATACCCCGGCTGCATTATTCATAAATGTTACATTGCTCACCCATATGAACGCCATTCTAAGCGCTGGTTTTGGCACTCTGGATTATGCCAGTTTCCTCGTTGTGGCAGTGCTCAGATACGGCCCTGATAAATTAAGTGGCTGAGTATAAATGGAATGAACCCCAGAATAGAGAGGTCTTTCATCTTTTCTGATAAGACTACCCTGATTACATCTAAATGTAGAGCAACATTCAGAGGACTATCAATCAAATGGAGCCATAAAAAAGTGGGTGGAGACTGAAGGAATTATGCTTCAAAATGGCTCCCCTCTCTTTAATTTCCTGTGACAGTATGCATTAACTCTCATCACTGCCTTGCTGCCATTAGACGAGCAAATGATTATGGCTACTGCCTCCACCAGTACTAGAGGAAACTAATGTAGCGTTTTCATGGTGTTTTTATCTCGCATCCCACCCTCTTGATACCGCTGTCGCATCCCTGACTCTTCTAAGTGTCTTTTTAGACTTTTTCCGCTCTATCACATTCTACTCATTTTCACTCCTCTGAGCCCCATCTGCCTCATGGCCCCTCAGGGTGAGCCTTTAGAAACTTATTTGTCTCTTTTTCTGTCTTGCTCCAAAGTAGTTCAGAGTTGGAGGATGCTTGTAGAGGAGGATGAGTGTTTGAGTGTCTGATACACACATAAACTTAAAACTCCCTGTCTTGCGTGCCATGGGAAGAAGCATTATTATGCAAGGTATCCGTTAAGTTGCAGGAGCTATGCGTTGGATCAAAGAGCATTTCCCATTTGCAATGAAGATTTGTCCCAGTTTACATACATACCCCCACTGGAAAACTAATTAAGATGTGCAGCTGGCTGGCATTGTAAGTACTGTCATGCACATTTCCTGGCATTTGTAAGGCAGCCTACAAAGCATTATAGCACAAAGCACCATGGAACTTATTTAATAAAAATATAGTTCTGGCATTGTGCGTGAGGTGCTTGCACAGTGTATGGGCTGCATTTGATCATTGAACGTCCTGTGTATTTTCATCTATCACTAGTGTAACTAATGACCAGAATGATGGATTGCACTAATTCCAGATCTATCACTTGGTCCTTTGGTCCACTTACTGTATATTGTGGCTTAACCTTATCGCATCTATCTTCTCTTTTAAAGCAACTTGCTGGATGATACACTGTAGCCGTCGGCTTGGACATTTAAACAGATTTGACACCGTTTTCGAAAGGAAAAATGGACTTAAACATTTTCTCCTTCACTTGTATCCAAAGGAGGGAAAATCCCTGTCAACTGGAAGAGACCTCCAGATGTAAGGAGGGTAGCCATCTGCTTTGAATGATTGGCGGTTGAGAGAACCGGATAAAAAATATCTACAAACACCAAAAGCCTGAGCCAGTTTCATACTGGTCCAGTATTATCTGAAAAGTCATTGGAGCAGTGTATAACATGCAGACTGTAGATGGAAGAGTAAATGGAGTATCAAGTGCAAAGTAGGATTGTGGGCAAAAAGATAAAAATAGTCACTCTTTTTACCCTGATAGTTTCACTGTTTAAACACAGGCAAATAAACTAAAAAAACAACTAAAAGAAAATTTCTGAAAAAACTTAAACATGGCCTGCCAAAGCGTGTCCATTAGTTGGAACCTAGCGATCAATGCTAAAGTGACCTACATGTATTTTTTAGTTTATTTGTTTTGCTAGTGAACTACTGTGCTCTACAAAATGATCCACATACCTTCAACTTGTCAACATCAGGACGGCGGTTGTCGGTGAAAAGCGCAGCTTTTTATGCCGAGAATGGCGTAAAGAACAGAGAAAATAAAGTGCGGTTTTGTTTATGTTTTGGTACCATTTGTTTAAATTTTATTTGCGCAAAAATATGTTTGACAATTGAAAAAGACTTTGGACCCACTCTGTCACACCGTTGATTTAGGCACTTTCACTGTATACCTAGCTGTAATTATTGGTCGTATTTATGTCTTTTTTATTATTTAATTTCTCAGAGTTGAAACTGAGTATTGTACATATTTTTGGCATCGTTACTTACTTTTCCTTGTGTCCATACTTTTACAATTTTTAAAACGCTCACTTCTCACATGCCTAATGAGAAGTGGACAAAGATTACAGGTCGCCTGGTGTTTTTCTTTCTTTTTCCTTCTGTTTCTAAAAAGGAAATGTAGTAATTTTCCACAGTCAGATTGAAGGTGTTTGCTCTGCAAAAGCTAGAGTGCACCACATGTGAACTCCCAGACATGCCCTTTTAACCAAGTACCAAATACCCTCAGTGTTGTAAACATTTACTTCCATCAAGATTTTGTGGTGTGACAGACTGGTGACCTGTCCAGGGTGACTCTGCCTCTACTTGAGATCTGATCACTTAAGATGCTTTTAATTCAAAGTTTGTGCATCTGTGAGAAAGAATAAAAAGGGAGTTAAGTTTTCAGAAATGAGTTCCATCCTTCACCTAATTTCTTGAACGAGACTGAGGCCCAACAATCCAAGCCTTCGCCCAAGATCAGGGAAAACCTGGTCAAGACTGGCCTCCAGCCCTCCGTCCCTATTGAATTAAGAGCAGTCAAAGTACAAACGTTATGTTGAGTGAAACATTTAGAATGTATTGAAGGAAATTAGCTATTCTCTGGGTCATTATCGAACTGTAGGACCAGCATGTTTCTGAAAAGAAACAACTGAGTTTTATCTTGGCATAATGCCACAATGAACTTTTAGGTGCTTTCACAACCAAGCCCACTGAACATCAGTCTTTTCCATCATTAAGTGGTTTGTCATCCACAGAGGTCAGAAGCCTCAGTTTTTTTCAAAATACATCAGCGTATCTTAATGTGTTTCTTACAGGCAGAACAATTTCTCTGCCAAGGGTTATGAACACGACAGCACATTCCTCTCATTTCGCCACCATAAGGCTGCCAGGTAGGGGACATCATTAAGACTGGCTTCAAAGGGAACAGACAAAAACATGTATCTGCTTTGAAATACAATTACAGAGTGAGAGTGAGTAACAGAAATTGTAATCATCACATCTGCATCTTGTGTCATCTGTCATGTAGAGCAGACAGCATTAGTAGCGATGGTAAGCAGCCGCCTCAGCGAGGGCATGAGGTGAGAGTTTGTGTCCTCCAGTCTGCTTCTTAGGATTTCATTTACTTAGCTGGTGGGTCATGAAGAGAGTGATGTGGGTAAGAGTTGGTGGTTGTATGGCATGGATATAAACATGGATACCTCTAGACAACTATTTCAAAAGCATTAACTTGTCTTTAATAAAGGTTTGTATTATGATCAATATCAATAAGTTATTTGAGCCAACATAGTCCTTTAAGACTGAATTAGAAAATGGCAACACTTTTATTTAAACAAATGTATGTCTTATATTCTTCATTATGTTTTCAAATGAAATGTATGACCCAAATGTATGAAACAAGCCATCATGATGCCCGGGTTGGAATGAAGAAAATGATGATTTAATGATAATCCAGAAAGTACAAAATCCAGGCAGCACAGAATGAACAGAAGGCTAAGGCTCAAAACTGGTAGCAACTTGTAACAAAGGACATCTAACAACAGACTTGCCACAAACACTAGACAGTCTAGACAATGACTCGATGAGGAACAAGGAACATGGGGGATTAAATACACAGAGGGTAATCAGAGAAATGAGACACAGCTGGGAACAATCAAGAGGTAGACAGGACAACACAGAGACTCAATAGACACAGAAACCAAAAATAAACAAAAAGAAAACTCAAATCCTCAAATTAGAAGTTCTCCCAGGTTAAAGCAAGCAGAAAGTTATACCACCGACTAGAATCTCGATTTGATCAAAGTTGTATTTCCCATGAAACTACAGGAACAAAGAAAGAATACAAAAAGGAGAATTATACAAAAAAAGAGCAAGTCTTGCTGTGAAAAGTCTTATTTTGCTGTGAAAAGTTGGACTGTTCACAGCAAAATAAAAACTGAAAGACTGTGGATTTTTTTTTGAGTGTCCAATTAGTTTGAGAGCACAAGAAGTGTTTCCAATTCCTTGCCCACTATAAAAAAAATGCATCGACAGAAAAAAACACATTGCATCATTTTATCCTTCACAAGAGAGCAATGATAATATCTCTTCAGTTTATAATGTTTCTGCACTTTCAGTCAAAGCATCCCAGCATGCCTGTGTGAGTTGCGGCAGTCCAAACATTATGCTTCAGCCTCAGCTCTGAACCCCTCCTGATCTCTGGTAATTGAGGCAATGAATCTCTACCCCTCTGAATCAGTGGTCTCGGTCTCTGACTGTCCATTAATGGGGATTTTAAACTGTGACCAGGGAAAAAGCCCCAGATTTCATATCCCTCGAAATTCAAGTTACCACATTTCTAATAACAACCTTCCTTCTACTGGACACTTTATTTCTAAGCAGAGACCTCCGCTGTATGAGCTAACCACAGTTAAATGACCTTTGAGAAATGTGAGACCAACACAAACGAGGTTCTTTTGCTTTACTTTGTCTTCACCAAAACTGTGGTCACTGGTTTTGTTTTAAAAACATCCTCGAGCCCTTCATCAGTAATGCAGGGCTAGAGGATGCAGGCATTAATGGTTCCTTTACCAAGTGTGAATATGTTCTGTTATTTGCTCAGCTGCTGTCTAAAGAGATCTCAAAGTTGATCACTTGACTCTTTACTGAATCAAGAAGCTGTTATTTGAAACATTGTCAACTGAACTTGTCGGAGAAGCATGTTGACAGTGGGGTCCAGTCTTGATCAGCATCAAGTATCTTTGTCCAAACTGTTTCCCTTAATGTGAAATAAAATTCCCACAGCCTTCTTTGTAACAGAAGCATCTAAATGGTAAGAACCAAGTTTTAAGCTCAAGAACTAGTGATCATCAGAGTCAGCTTCCTCAATTAAAAAGCGAAAACCCTGGAATACCTCAAGAATATGGCCCCCTGATGTTAAACTGCTAATTAAATGTCTCAGGCTGATGCTCCCAAGGTGGAAGAGGTAGCTGAGGAGAAACTAAAGAAAACTGGCTGACTGAGGAATCGGTACTACAGTGGCTAGAGAACGATGGCTAGACAAGAAAGCATGGAGGCAGAATAAGATTTTAAAATGGAGCAGTTGAAACCAAAGTCAACCAAATGATGATCGCATGACTCGTGTGATGCAAAAAAATTTTCCCTTTGCAACTTTGTGCAATAAACTCATTTTGATACAGCTGAAAATCTACCGCAACCCAGCACAAACACATTTTGTCAATCACTTGTTTTTTTTTTATTGCCATGTTTCCATTAAGCATATTTATTTTGTGATTCCAATTCGTACAGGTGGCACAGGAGTTCAAAACTTCCCAAAGAGGAAACGGATGATTTATGGAAAGTTAAGGTCTCAGATGTCTGTCATGAAGAGCATTTGAACAACTCTTGGACTGTGAGGGAAGGCCTGGAAAGGATATAATTATGATTATTTTGTGGAATGTGAATGACTTGAAACAGATTTGTTTTTGTTTCTGATTGGTTCTGACACAACAGAGTAGCAAATAAAACACATGATTAATTTATAAATTTGCAGAATATAATTTCCATGAAAAATATGTTTTAATCTGTGAAAAGATATCAGGCTCTTCTGTCTTCTTCCTGGGGGTCCTACAGACATCTGCAGAAATACACCACTCACTCAGAAACATCCAATCAGACCCAGGAGGAAGTCTAATAACAAAAGAACAACGACACTTAGGTTCCTAAACTTTTTAAAGGTCAGCTTGTTAGACTGCACAGTCAGTAAGTGGACTCTTGTGGTGAATTGCATAAATTTCTATATTGTTGTGAGGCCTGCACTGCACAATACATTTATTTATTTTTTAGAAAATGAAGATACAGAAGCACAAAAGGTTGAAATGAATTCTTTTTACCTTTCTTTGACCACAGGTGTGTTGTATTTGTTGCATTTTTGTCACCATGTTGTTCATCATTTTGCTGCCTATGCTCTCATTACCATTTTCCTTTCTATAACATAACCTAACCATTCTTGGTCTTGGTAGAACCTTTTTGGGTTCAGGTCAGGATATAAATTTGATGACGTCTTGCTGACAAAGAGCTCAATATTCAACTCGGTCCTCTCCCATACTTGTCAGGATGTTTTTTTTTTTTCTACCTGGACTGATTGGCAGCCACTTTGCCTTCTGCTGAATGCTTTTCAGAGAGAAGAGACTCCCTTGTCGATATCTCTTAGTCCCAAGCAGAAACGCATCTAAAAGGCAACTCGGTGAGCAAAGTAGAGACTAATCAATTTTATCTGACCTTAATTTATACAGAGTAAATAATTAAGTTCCTTCCATGTTTTAAACATAAAGAACAGCGTTGGGACTCAGAGCCATGACCCAGGAAGATTTTTATTTATTTATTTTTTTTTATGATTTAGAAGAGTAACTTCTAAAGTTGCTCACTCGGAGGGAGTGAAAGAGGCATGTTCAAAGTCACTTTCTCTCTTACCTATTCAACATAAATAATACACGGACTGGTATTACTGGTATTGTGAATGTGTAATTAATTTGTTTTTGACTTTTGCACATGTCAGTTTTTAATGGTAATATATTATTTTTGCATAAGGACCTTACAAGAATTTTGGAAAGCTTAACCCACTCTTGTCACATTGAGGTCCAGCTGAAGTTTTTTATGAAGTCCAGTCAAATGGACTGGACTGAAATGTGCTACACATTCAACAAAGTTCAAAGTACCACTTAAACATAATACAGCAACCAATTATGGCAACCCACAAACTTAATACAGAATTACACTCTTTAAGGTTAACAGCACATGATGCATCTAATTTTGAGTCGAATAAGTTGAAATTAAATCAGTAGTAACAAGACTAATAACTGTTCAGGCCACATTTATGCAGATATTTTTCAAAACAGAACTTTGTCTTTTGCATTTGCACCATCAGTATGCATATAGTTTTTGGAGAAGAAAATATATTTTAAAATTCACATTTTCAAGGTCTCTTTGCAGCCCATTGGACTTAATATTCTGATATTATTATACATGATGACTACATCTTCCTACCAACTGTATCTATACCCATTGTCACTTCATTTGTTTTATTTGCATTGTTATGGAACTCGACTTAATGTAGTTTTTGATTGTTGATTCTATGTTGCATAACTTTGTGTTTTTGTGTTTATTATGTAAAGCACAAAATAAATTGCTGAAATGTGCTACACAAATAAAATTTTATTGATTGATTGATTTGCTGTAAACCACAATAAAAGTGGAGTAATTTTTATGGGTTTCTCCACATATGTCTTTGTCCCGACTGCTTCAAACTTCAAACATAGGCTGTTAAATTTAATGACTGAGAGGTAAAAGAAGATGGTGTCAAAAATGACTGTGGGGAAATTTATTTATTTTTTCTCATTCTGCTTTATGTCCTGAACAAACCTCTTTATGCCTATGAACAGGAGAACCAGTGGTTCAAAGCTGCCTCCAGCTTGTAATTTGATCTTCATTCTTCACTTATTTTCTATGGGATTTCAGGAGTCTGTTTTGTTTCAGGGAAAAACAAAACACCTCTAAAATTGTGAAGAAAAAAATATAATGCAAACATGGGTATGTCACTAAAGACCCGACATTTAACTACAGAAGTGGGGAAACTGATCCCAGGACATTTGTTATTTAACAATATTCAAGGTGAGGTTGTTGTCAAATATTTCCACATTTTCATTTTTCAAAATAAGTGCAACATTGTTTTTCCAGGAGATTTGCCTGCAAAAGACCCGGCTTCCTCAAGATGCTAGAACTATTCATTAAAATCACAGAAAAGAAAAAAGAAAATCTTAAAACATACCAAACGATTCAATACGATTAAAAACTTCTTCGTTTTTCTCTCAGTTTCAACTAATTCCTTATTTGAGCTGTAAAAGTAAGCCTGTGTTGTGCTGTGTAAAAATCTGAATGTTACATGGCAGGAATAAGCCCAGTGCAGTTGCCTGTTGCAGCTCTTACAAGATGAAAGGGGAGAAACAGCAGGGGAAATGTGACTTCAGGGAGACAAATTGGTAAAAATCACCACAAAAAGAACAAAAAATTCAAGGTGGCAGGGCTTCAAATTGGGTGATTGGTTATCCTTGACCTCTGTAGCCTTGGTCTTCAGTTTTGATTTAGCATTTAGCATGGCCATTGGTCTTTGTGGCATTGGATTTCTCTGTTATCAGCTCCAAGTTTGAAAACATGGTAGCCATAAGGGTGCTTGTTTATGAGTCTGAGAGTATGTCCGCTTAAAAATAAGAGATTTTCACACTGTGGGCATAGTGTATTGTTCATACATTGAACTGTGGTTTGCACTGAAGAGATAACAGTCTGCAGCAGACTGCCTTTTCTTTGGCAGATGAAAAAAAAAAGTTATTTTTCTTCTTTTTCATTTGCCTGTTTGAGATTCATGGCAAGATTATTGCTTTCACGGACCGCAGTATGACAGTACCATTCCAGCTTTACTACAAAAGCCAGGCTTTTGGAATGGCACTCGCAGTCGTAATGAAAGACATGGAGAAAGGTTAGTAAAAGTGTAACAAATGCTGGTGTTGAAAGCAAACTTTTTGTAAGAATGATCTTGACTCCTACTGATGTAATCTCTGAGGTCATGAGAGAATCTTAGTCTGACCTATTGATCAGCAGATCTACTATGAACTAGCACAGGGGTTAGTGAAATCCAAATACAGCTGGATTATATTAAAAACTAGCCAACAAGTTTATAATTAAATTTGTCAGCTACCCCATCCACTGTTGGATGTGTTTGTTGGTTCTCCTTTTTGCTGGCAAAGCAACCACAGTCTGTCTACGTTATTGTTTGGTAATTATCAGATTCAAAGTACCTTTAGGAAATATTAGCCTATACAAACAGGTATTAAACATACTTTTCAATAAGCCCAAATTTCTTCATTTAAAATAATGTTTTTGTATTGGTCTGTTGAAATATTCTAAATCTTTTCTCTGTGTGCAGAAAATCATTATAGTAGAAACAAAGCTTGAAAACATCAGGCAGTGTGAAATTAATCTATTTGTGTTTCAGTGATCATCAATTAACTATTCACTGATACTCTGTATTAAATGGGTTTGTATTTAACAAGAGCAAACGATTCAGAGACATATAATGATGATACGCTATCCACTTTATATGCCAGTTGTAAAAATGTTATGCCTGCTAAGTGATTAATAAGAGGAAACTTTCCCTTAGAAAGTAGAGATGAGATACATTTTAAACCAAATTATTCATTAAACCAATTTTGCCTTCTAAAGCCTATCTAGTCATCTAATCCTGGCATTTAAGATGAGTCCAGAAAATTAATGTGCATATGCATGTCCATCAAAGTCAAGAGTCTTTATGTTGGTCAGTTGCCACTTGCCAGCCTTGTGTTAGGCTTTGCTTGATGGCAGCAGGAGATAAGCCCTCAATTTGTTCTCCCCAGGCAACAAGCCTTGGCTGGCAGTACGAGTCTGAACTCAAGTTCTAAATTTACTTGGAAAAGAAAGTGGAGACAGCCAAGCTGCACAAAGACATGGGCTGTGTGAATGAAAAAGGCCAAATGACCAGATCCCCGGTGGAGTTGATGCCAAACAGAAAAAAGGCCAAAGCCTGCTGACAACAATGCAGCTCGTCTGTGTATAAATCCATCCTTTCTCGCTAAGTCTTTTATGAGCAACCCTTTCTTAAGTTTACTCATCAGGGCTGTGCCACCAGGATGTCAGTGATTTAAAAAAAAGTCTGTTTTGTAAGCCAGGAGGAGCTGTCTGCCCCTGACACTTGCACACATCAGATCTTTCCCCACACATTTAAGGAGGTTCTTCCTTATTAAACAGCAGGCGGGGTATTTCTCATATTTAGAGGAAGTACATGTCTGTTTTTATACCACCCTATCTCCACACTTTAGTATCTTTCAGCACCGTCGGTGCTTGTGTAGGCCATCAACTGCTGACCAAAGGTGTTTTTGCACTGCAGGGTCTATTCCAAGCTGATTTGGTTTGTAGTCCAGACCTGATTGTATTAGCATTGAGCAGAAAGCCGCCTCGAAAGTGGACAGGGATCGTCGCATCAAAAAAAATTTGACTGAAGTGTCACCTGTAAAGGCAATCTCCAAAGCGTCAGAAACCACAGATTACTAACCCTAACCCTAAAACCCCGAGACATTTGGTTGAGAACAAGCGGAAGGTGAATGATTTCAGTGCAAACATTTAATTTTAATTTTAACATATTGTTGGTGGAGCAACAATCAGTGGTTCTTGTTACTGCAGGAAAAAAGTTACACTTTATGTCTGCTTGATGTATGATGGCAAGATGTGGATTCTCTGTTGAATAATAATTGAGCCTAATGAAAATTAAATGCAAATGAGTATGTCGTTATCATTTAAAAATTGACTGGTAAAAATTTATCATGATGGGATTTTTTTTGACACAATCAGCCCGTACGACGGACTTCAACAAAGTTGAGATAGGAGGTGAGACATACAGCAATGACCCACTAAAGACCCCTTAGTCCACACTGATGAGACCAAAATGCTGCATCTCAAAAAAGTCTTCAAAACTCCTTCAGATGTTTTTTATCTCGCTAGTTCATCAAATATTTCTACTCAGGCTATTCAAAACCTGCAAGAAATCTTTGATTCTGACATCAGTTTCGATTCTGACGTCAAACATACTTTTTTTATTCTTCCAATCATGAGACAGGTTTAAGAGTCTGAGCTTTCCTTTCATCGCCCAGATGGACCGGCAAGGCAGCATCTCAGCATGTGTAATTTCTGTGAACTATGCAAATTTTTAAATCACCCTGTTTTGAGCACTTTTATGGAGCCCAGGTGCACTGACATTATCACCCTGACAGATATTGGCAAATGAGCTGATCGACTTCATCAACAGTGCCAAAACCTAATTACTGAGAAATATTTTTCAATGACTGTTTTACAACGTTATATTTAAAGATTTATTATAGAGTTCAGAAATGTAAGTGTCCATTTAATGTGGGTTCAGAGTCATAAAATGAATGATTATGAAATTCTTCCTTTAAAAGCTTAATATTATCAGCATATTTTCTCACCTGCTGCATCAAAACTATTTCTAAACAAGTAACCTGTTAAAAGTAAAACTTTCTAAAAGCTTTCATTGTGACATGTAACTCTAAACATCTGGAAATTTCCATCCCATGTCATCTAATTCCATGTTATTTAAATTCAATCATATTCATGAGCAAGAATGGAAAGTCCAGATTTACAATTAATCAAGAATCAGCACAGAATTGTCACAGACGGTCTCTGTGTAATTTGGCTGAGATTGAAGAATTTTGCAAATTCAAATTGATTCAAAATGTAGCAGCTAAAGCTGTTAGACATATCCTTATAGATTTCCACCTGTATTTGTAGGGAGAGGAGGGCTTATCATGGATTTGACCTGGGAAGGTGAATGCAAACATACCACACACTTTTCAGTTATATTTATAGAAATACTCATTTTTCTCTTTACAATTGCACACTACTTTGAGTTGTTATCACACAAAATCCCAGTATAATACATGGAAATTTAAAGGAACAATATATTGGAAACCACAAGGACTAAAACACTTTTATAAGGTGATGTAAATGCACTAAAACTCTAGGCCGATAAGTGATCTAGTTGACAAATATTCAAAGTGTATTATAGGGTGCACTACTCTTTAAAGGGGATATTTCAGCTGCTTTGACTTTTTAAAGTTACACAACTTTAAAAAGTGTGTAACGCTAAATACAAAATTCATACTAATTAAGGCTGGAGTGAAATTTATTCCAATGGCATTGGGATACAAGTCCGCCCTTTCATAGTGTGGTTTTTGTTCCTCATTTGAAACACACACACACAGAGATCCTCAGTAATTAATGACAAATTACTGGAAGGACTTTCACAACTTATGAGAGTCCTCCCTACTTATTTGTTATAGTCAGTGGCTGAGGCTGCACATTGCTCTTCATTCAGTCCTTGTCAGTTCTGGCCATTGTAATTGAAAATAGCTTTAATTATGCTCATTTGGGACAGATTGGGAGGGGTGGAGTACCATAACTTTTGATGGGACATAAGGTTCTGCAGGCTGAGAAACAGAAAGCCAAGACATGGATTGATAATTACTGTCTTTCTCTATTCTCCTGAATAAATGCCTGCTTTTGTCATCCCCATTCACTCACTGAGAAACCACAGCTGTACCTTGTGCCTCTGCTAGATACAAGAAGATGTGTCTTAGTCTCTGAGGACTGTTACCCTTGCATCGTAGCTTAATGTACTTCAATAAATCTGGAACTGTCATCCAAGTTTGACTACATGTCCTCATATATGGTTCCTCCTGCAGTCACAATGATGACTGTGGCTTATTAACTCTCGTCTCCTAAAAGAAACACCCCAGTATGAACAAACAGATTTTGCTGAGGAATTTGAGGATGGTGCATTAGAGGCCCGTCGGGGTGAAGCCTTGCGCCGGGGGAGTAATTGAGATGGCTGGTGGAAAAGGGGAGCGAGGCTTAGACAACCATTCACACAAGTTCCTGGCTACTGTCCAATTATACCCAGCAGCCTCTGTTACCTCCTGAACTCCAATTATAGCCGGCAAAGCTTGGCTGGTCAGAGAACCTGTCACCCCTTTCTCCCTTCCTCCTACAACTGCCAGTAAGAAATAGAAAAGTCAAAGACAATATATGATGTCCTCTAGTGCCTCAGCGTGCCAGCATCTGTGCATGTGTGAGAGATGGAACTAAAAATATCACCTGATGAACCTTTTAAGATCTTCCAGAATGAATAGCACAGAAGAACTACAAAAGTCTATAGAAATATTCTTCAACCTAAAAGCAAAATGAAGCCACTGAGACTTGTGTTGGTGTATCAGTGAACATATAATGGATAACTGTGAATTTATCACTTTATTTTATGACATTTAACCTTTCTTAAAGGGACAGTATTAAGTGTTTTCCAGCCACATAGTGAGATTTTATGCCACAATCAAGCAACTCAGACACAATAGCAACCTTTAGTTGTTATAATAATGTCGTATAAATCAAATATAACTTAAAATAAAATCCACTTCATAAGTTAACGTCTTGAATTTGGGCCTCTGTCTCTCTCGGAAACTCCTGCTCTTTCTCCACCTTCAGGAAGACATCACAACATTGCTCCTCTATTAACCCTGAAGCTCCTACAATGTGCTTACTGGATCCGCAGGCTATTTGCTGCCGCTAGTCGGAAGGAGCCGAGTCGGGGAGTCGCCAGGGAGCAATGCTCTGTGAGGCCCAAGCTCAGAAGCTTGAAAGCTTCAGCTCCCAGGAGGAGCTGTGCCTGGTAGGCAGCGCTAGGTCCATCCAGGAGTTTTGCACACCTGAATGGTTGCCATGGGAGATTGAAGGATTTGTCAAATTTACATAAATTTACACTCCATGAACTTTTTAAAGCTTAAAAGCATTGATTTTCCATTGCACTGCCCCTTTAAAAAATAAAAAAAAATGTTTATATATGAAACATTGATCATTATAACTCAAAAAACTAAAAAGAAACATATTCAGATTCAAACTTCCAAGTAAGCAAGGAGGTGAATGGTCACTTTTTTATGTGAAACTGTCATTAGTTGTAAACACTGTGAGCGAATAGTCAGCCACATAGTAAAAATATTTATCTAATCTGAAACCTTGACAAAAATATGGTTTCTATATTAATTGTGTAACTTGATGAACGACACCCCATAATTTTTAAAACTGTGTAAAGCGCAAAGGTTTAGAACAACACATCCTGCTTAACAAAGACAGCAGTAATACTCAATAATTACTCTGGTGATGTGATTATAGTATGACTACATCTAAGAAATCCTGTTCATTCATTGGCACAACTACATCATGAAAACATTTTTTAATTTAGATTTTTTTTTAAATCTGAATCTGCATAAAAGACCTTCATGCTTCACTGCAGTGCATATCAAACCATTTACTTTTAATTTCAACAATTCTGTTTTATTATTTTGCCGTTCTCTTTGCCAACAACGTTTATCGGGCTAACGCGTTCCTCGACTTGGCTCTCTTCTGGTGAACAGGGTTGTTTAGTCACGGCCCGAAGAGAACCAGGAGATTTCCATTTTTATCTAATGTGCCTGATTGTTTGTTTGCAAGTCGCTCTATCACTGTGTCGTTGTATTGCTTTCTACAGAGTCTCCCGTTGTGCATTTCATTTTTCCTGTGGGATCTGTAGCCAATTCCAACATCTTGATTGATGTGTTCATTTCCAAGAATGCACTTGTGCCTAAAGCGGTACTTTCTCTTTTCATGTATTACACGGTCCCATCAATAACAAATAAAATGTTTGTGTATCAGACAAATACTATTCTAAACAGGTTGAAGAAATAACTCTATTGTTGATCCAAGTTGCTGAGCTTGACTCCTTGAGAATTATGAGTTTCATGCAGAGTGGTTCTGATTATCACCTTTGAGGACAGCTTTCAAAGAACAAGCAATAATGTCTGGTAAAGCGAAATGATTTTATTGTCCTTGTCTAACCAGATGAAACTTCTGGCTATACTTAGAAAATCCTTGTTTTTGTGAAGTCATGCAAGCCTAAGGGATATCAAACAAAAAAAGTTTATGACCTCAACTATTCTACTTCCCTAAATGTGAAGAGTAACTCAGAGAGCCTCTCAATGCATTCAGCACTTTGTGCAGCTTCACTGCCTGACACATCACTGAGCCTGAGCTGGGGCATTAACAATAAGTACCAAGGACTCTGCGTAACTTCTGATTTTCATCACATTTTGACTACATTAAGACAGCTCCAACAAGTCAAGAGTTTACTGAGCACTTGCTTCCAAATACCTGGAGGCAGCAGTAAGGGGAGAAAATGCCAATATTATGTTACTTACATGAATGGCAATCTTAGATTACATTGCATGTTGTTTCTTGACATCACTCAAAGTAAGTGAACTGTTAAAAAAATACTCTATTCTAAATATGTTCTTGGTAACTACAATAGTATCAACGAGGAACCTACATGAAGGAGATGATGATCTATTTCATTATTGTCACAATTTGATGTGATTTGTGTTTTTACCCCATGGTCAGCAGGTAGTTGAACAATCTGACCCCTACTATTTACGGTTTGTGAATCCAGACACAGCAAAAAATTATCTGGTAATCAAGATCATCAGACTTTATGATTATTATTACTGTTAGTATTTACAAGTATTGTGGAAGTGAAAGCAGTGATTAAACATTAATGATGTCAACATCACTAACACCATGGAGCCTTAATGCTAATAAAGGTCATGACATTTACATCCATATCTCAGCATTTAGTAGTAATCTTGTGATATTCATGTCTATAATGAAGCCTGATAGAACTACACTGACACAGAGCTGAAAGCCACTTTAATTCAATGCTAGACATTGATGCCCAAAGGGAAAAAATAACCGAAGACAAAGCTACAAAAATCATCGTCCTGTTTTGGTTTTGGTATTTACAACCCACTTTCAGCAGTGGTCACACTCCAGTAACACACTCATTGTTAAAATATGTGCTGGGGGCGAGGTCTTAAGAGCTTTGTCAGGGATTCATAACAACATATCCCTAAATCAGGTTACCATGATGCATTTATTCTCAAGAAAGTCCTTGTTCTGGTCTGTGCAGACCCATCTTCTCTGTTAGACATCCCAGCAGGAGCCTAAATGCCCAGTTTGCCAGCTGGCAGATATCAGCACATGCTTGTGGATGATATTCCAATTATTCATTTTAAGTTCTTTGGTTCTTGAGAGCCTCTAAGTAAATCTTCCTATCACTTCCCATTTTTATCAGCTTTCTGCTGATCGAGACTGACGGGCCAAGTGGCCAGGATCCAGGATCTTATGTCTGATTAGCATGCACATATACATGATGTTCTCATTCCTCCTACAGTTCGACCTTTCCCGGATGCATACGGCACATAGAGGGCCTAGCAGGTTGTGCTTGTGCAGCCTGAAATGAGCATTATATGCTTGTTTATTTTTGTCGCACAGGAACATTGAGATGAAAGATCCATCTGCCACAGGAAGTTTCTCCATTCAAACTTTTAAAAAGCAAATCACTGTTTATCATTTTCCCAGGAACATGTCTGTCTTCTCAAAGTGCAGGGGACACGGTTGTAGAGTGTTTAAAAAGTCACGATTTGCTTACTCTGACCTTTTCTTGTTGACCTGCTCTGATCAGTCTTCATTCAATAAAGAGTTGCACTTGTTACTGTCAACATTGGTCGTTTCTTCACAAGAAATAACCTCAAATCAGTTCCCAGCACAGGGAAACATATTTCCCTGTGCATTACATTAGCTTTTCATTAATAATTAAAGAGAGTAAGATGTTTGTAATTGCATGTGCTTAATGTCACTTAGTACAAGTCAATTCCATTTTATTGCAAGTTCCATTGATTAATTAGTCTTAGGGATAAAACCTATATTTTGCATCACTTTTAAAGGGGTTTGTTGTGTGCCAGCGCTGAACGAAACTGAATATGACTTATGGCAGATTGTTTATGACATAGCTTTTATTTCTGAAGCCCATTTACTACAGTCAAGCAACAGGCAAAAATATAGATTTTTTTCCAGCTATAAGTGAAAACTACACCTCCAACGGGCTTGGTCAGGACACTGACACAATTGGACAAAAAAGGTTTTTAACTTTCTGATCCACTGATAGGATTTTTTGATTTGCAGATAGTTTTTCAGAAAATTGTTTTAATATTGAATCTCTGCTATTTTAATAAAGAAATGATCATGTGATTTTCCATTTCAGAGCTTGGAATCGTGTGTCTTGTTTTTTTAGCAAGATGTGAGGGGGTGAAAATAACAAATGTAGCCTGGAGCCAATAGCCCCAAGCAAAGAAAAAGTGCAGGCCTCTGAAGTCCATAGACCTTCAACTTTATTATTTGAACTTGTAGGAGACAAATAAATATTGCATAAAAAGTAAATACATCACCTTGAATTTCTCGATATGACATTATAATGCTGAATTAATAAAGGAAATGCCAGTTTTATTGATTTCTGAATTAAATATTGAGCGAGAAACTCAGGGTTAATAGAGGAGCAATGTTGTGATGTCTTCCTGAAGGTGGAGAAAGAGCAGGAGTTTCCTAGAGAGACAGAGGCCCAAATTAAAGACGTTAACTTATGAAGTGGATATTATTTTAAGTCATATTTGAAGCACTTTTAATTGCTCTGTTATGGAAAAGAGTTGTCCAAATAAAACTCTCCTGCCTTGTCAAAAGATAATGTCAGATTTAAATTTTAGACTACCATTTTGGACGTTTGTACCGCAGGTGGCAGTCTGCAGTAGCATTAGCATACATATATAGTATTGTCAAAATATTTATGTGGGACAAAGATCAACATTGAGTTGTAACATACTTGGAGAACTTTCTCACAATTTTCAACCTTAAGACATAATGTGAAGTACTGTTAAGTCAAGAGGGATTTTGAATTTGATCTCAAAGATCAGCATATTTTGCCAAATAAAGATTTTCAAATTCAGCTGAATTCATTGGAGTCAACTGAGGATTTTCTTAATATACTTTATCAAGACTGCAAAATCCCCTCTCTGCTGCTTGCACTATTCATCAAGGATACTCAGAAGTCATGTCTCTTGAGGTGAACAACAAGCTAACGGGCAGCTAAAGTTTTTACCCAAGAGTCTTTTCCCCTTAAGTAAATCGGGTATATGTTTACTGAAACTAGGCTTAGCCCAGTCTAAGAACAGAAAGGAAGCTTACTGTAGGATCCATTTTATAAAGAATGCTGTGAAATCCATAACACTTTGTCAGCTAAAGACACTGGATAACATGCAAGATATCAGGTAAATAAGTTTGAGAAGAAATGGAAATACAGTTCTCATTAAAATTTTCAGGTGAGATAGTTTGTCATTTTTGATACAGCCTCGTCATGTAATCACTGGAGCCAAACAGCAGCTGTGGTACCAGCGGTTCTGTCAGCATTTGAGAAGCCCTCATTCCTCAGCATTTGCCTGCTGCGTCTTTGATCACAGGAACGACAGATCTGCAGCAAGTCACCTTCTTTTCACAAGCAAATGAGCCTGGTCTGCAGCCTCCTGGGTCCAGGCTTTGTGTTGGATTCTGAAAAAAAAAAGAAAAAAACTTGAAGGTGGAAGGAACCAGCAGTTAGTCTGCTTTTCTGTCACTAAAGCATTATGTCATAATGTGAGCATCATTCACATCACCTCCACAGCACATGCATTTTACTGTTCAGAATACAATAGCTCTTATTAAGCAGTAAAGGGAGGAAATTATAATAAACTGCCTATGCTCCATCTCTCCATGTCTGATTGAACAATGTACAATCCCTCGAAATTTATAGTGATGTAACAATCAGGGTGGACACAGTTAAGACTCTTCATATTGAGTAACTTCAGTCGAACCACAGCTCCACTGCGCTGCGGCCTTTAAGAGTCTTTCTTTTGGAGGGTATCTCAGTGGAGAAACGGCTTTTTAGTTTTTTACAGTTTATACTGTATAAAATGTGTTCTGAAATAAAAACTATGCTTCATAGAACCACATGCTTCTTTGAGGGCAACAAAACACGCTTATGGGTGCATTTCAAAAGATACTTTATATTAGCAACACAAGTCAAAAAAGTGAAACTTGGAAAAAGTCCTCACTTCTGTTCCACATTTCTTTTCAGTTTTTCTCTTTTTTTGTCATGCACAACAAGCTAAATATCAACAGCAGTTTTTTTAATCACTGTTTTATTCGCTGTAGTCAGATTTATTATAAAAGGAAAACCACCTTTGGCAACACAGACTGTAAGTTTTGCTGCCCCATTAAGAAGCACCAATGTCAATTTTGTTTATGTAGCACTTTTAAAAACAGTAAATGTTGACAGAAAGTTTTAAATACAGTGATTAAGCTGAAGATTGAAAAAACAGATGAATTAATGCATAAAAAGAGAATAAAACAGGAACTTATAAGCCACTCAAACAGAGCATCAGCTCTGTTCAGGTTATTTTAATTTAGTCATTCTTTTCAGATGTGAATGACTTGGTCAAGGTTATGTCAATCGGATTTAAGTTTTGAGTTTTAGCAGGCCCCTCAAAAACCTTTACTTACTATTTTTTAGCCATTCAGAGCTTGACTTGCTGGTTTGCTTAAGGTCACAAACTGAGAGCCAGATATCCTCCCTCAAGACTTTCTGCTAGAGAGCAGAATTTATGGCTCTATTGATTATAGCAAGTTCTTAAAGTCCTGAAGCGGCAAAACTGTCCCAGACCTTCTCACTACCACATCTGACTGTTGGCATGATGCGCCTTTTCTGAAACCCTGAGTTAGTTTTATGTCAGGTGGCCACTTTGATTTCATCAGTCAGAATATTTTCCTGATAGTTTTAGGGCTCATATACTTTTTTTGGAGGGTGCAAAAGTGAGATTTTATGTTCTCTTTGGTCAACAATAGCCCCATTTTTAAAACTCTCATTTTGCAATTTTTGCTCAATCACTTTATCTTTGCTAGATATGAGAATATATTTGATTTTCTGAATCCTTTAGGTGTGTCAAAAAGCAAGAATAGGAGAAATCTTTAGGGGGCAGAAATGCATCTATGAGGGATTTCAAAACCAACTATTGACTCAATCTGTACTTCTGAGAAATTCAACATCTTTTGAAAGCCCTCCTGAAAAACCTACGTATTATTAAGTGATCACTCGAACTATCTAGCTGCCTGGGAGCTTGCTGGTGGTTCAAAGAAAAGAAACCGAGTTAGCTTAACCACAACTAGACCATTCTTTAACTCCACCTTATTTCAAATGTACGAACAAACCCCAACAACTTGAATATTCTGCGAACATAACAGAATACGTCCACTCATGCAATGAAATATTTAGTCTTTTGGGGAATGCTGTCAGAAGTCATATAAAAAGATGACAGCACTGCCAGGCACTTTCCCCTCCTTACTTTTTTTCATCATTGCCTTTCCATTTTTCCCTTCTGCTCTCTCTTTCCCTATACTCTCCACCATTACCACAAACCTCCTCCTTCGACAGAATGCCCTGTTATGTCTGTCTGCCGTTGTCTTTCAGCACAAGAATACCAATGGCTAACAGCTCTGGGCAATCAATTCCTTTGAGGTAGATACACTGTGTGCCTGACATCAGCCTCCCTGATTTTTGTCTCACAATGCTAGCCGATCAATAGCAGCTGCCACCTCACCTCCCCGCCGAAACATTGGCATCACACTTACAGTCCGGAGATTTCAGAGCATTTCCAGCCTCATTGACTGCAGTTTGAAACCAGAATTGTGAGAGACAAAAAATAGCTTATATCCTTCTTCAGAACAATTTTCAGCACACTTTTTTCAGTGAATAGTGTTGTTAAAGGGAACATGATCTGCGCTGTATTGAGCAAAATAACTTAACAGCCTTTTCAGTGAAAAGCAGCTTTGGAATTACTAACTTCCTTGGCAGATGTGCAAAATTGGCAGAGCGACAACAGTGAGGCACCAAGCACTCAAATTGGGGCATTAAGATTCTGCCAATGCTCTGCAAAATCTCCAATGATGTGCTGGGTTACTGCGGGTGATGTTAAAACATGCAGCGGTGGAATACAGTTCAATTGAAGTACAATAACATGACATAATGGCCCAACTTTTTGGTGATCTTTGCCAAGATTCTGCCAAGAGCAAATGTGAGAAAATGATTTTTTCATCCACATATCCTTTGGAACAACTCGGGTACTTAAATTCGCTTCAGACTACTTGAAAACAGTTCAGTCAGTACGGATGATTTCTTTATTATTTCTGCCTGATATCTTCATTTTTCATTTAGTGTTTGACGAGTCCTTAAATAAAAATAGTCTCCTCTACACACACAAAGTGAGCACTACAATAAAGTTTGCTTCAAACAGATGGACTGAACACAAAGAGAAATGCTGCTGACATCCGCTGCATCATACTGCGACAGTGCCAGAAACGACTGGGACCATTTGTTTTTTTCTGCAGTCACCTCCTCAGGTTCTGAGTTTGTTCCTCATATTTGTTTGATTTCAACAAAGTCGTCACATAAAAATAACTATGCCGCGACTTGCTGAAGTATTCATACCCTTTGAACTTATTCAACGTCAAACTTTATTGTGGGATTTATTTGTTGGGATTTCATCTGACAGCTCAAGAAGTGTCCGTTAAAACCTTTGAGATAAGTCTGGCAGACATGGGCGTGTGTCTCAGGCAGGACATTTTTGAAACACGTAGGACGATGTACATGTGTGCTGCAGATTGACATTTAACAGTGGGTACTGAGGTGACCTCCAACATTTGTATATTTTACACTGTAATTTAAACATAGAGATATGAATTTTATGCATAAGCCAAATTACAACTGTTGCTGTCGTGGTTACAGCTTCCAAAGACGACAGTAGTTGTGTCTCCATCTGTCATATAATTGAGTCACTCACTTTTTTATGACAGTCTGACGTCTCACATTGGTTTTTATTTTCATGTGGACAGGCCCCTGCTCAGCAGTCTTAAGGAGGCATTTAATAGAAACATTAAATAGTTAATATTAAAGCATGGAAACCTTTGGATATTTTGAATATGACACTCTAATTAAGACACACTGAAGGACAAAACTCTTAAGATGGAAAACAACGTATGATACATTCACATTAAGTTACAGAAACCAGGATGATACAGTTGTGTGTAGGGTTTGATTTAATTAAACATGTCTGAAGGTCAAAAATGATCATGATTGACTGCTTAATGCAAACACAGAGCTTATCTGCTCATCCATTGTATTCTACTATTTAGAAAAGTAACACGTTCATAACAAAGTGGCTCATATTGCATAATTACCCAATGGCTGTTCTCTGAATAGCCACTCTTCACTATCCAGCAATTCTCCGTTTTGTCAACAGCAGATGTATGACTGAAGTGAGATGAACAGATTTGCTTCAGTAGACATAATGAAAGTATTTATTAACATATTTGCAAGTCAAAAAGTGGATAAGTTTATCAGGGAAAATTATCACTGCAGCAAACAATTTGGTTGTCCCGTACTGGAGAAGCAGATGACTCTCACAATAATGAGTAAATTGGATTAATTAAACAACTTTGGAGCTGGACAAGAGTTGTTTACTCAGCAAAAAATAAATATGAAAAGGTATAGCATCAGTGCTGTTGGCTAAATTTACTCACATTTACTCAATTAGACATTTGCTGAATACAGATAGAAAATGCAAAAAAGCAAAGCAAGAGCTTTGATGCAGTTAAATAAGTGCAAAAGCAGATTCAAGCAATTATTGAGTATATATCCTTAGATACTTCTCAGTAGGCTGATCGTTTGGTGTCAAACTCCCCCCTTTTACTGATCTTATTGATAATATATTTTATTGATGTAGGGATGCATGACATATTGGAAATAACATTAGTATCAGCCAATAATCGATCCGATAAATAAAACCAAGCTGACATTAATAACCATTATTTATTCCAGCCTTCCAGTGGTGAAGAACAGTGTAGTATTTTTATTTTGTTTTTTTCAAGGTGTCAAAAGGGTCATGACATGTATTAAATATTTGTTGTTGGCCATAACATATAATTATTGGAAATTGACATAGGTAGATTTTTTTCTACTTAATAATTGCCTAAACCACATCACTCTGTGTTAAATTAATGCAGTTTACCTTTAAAAACTTTAGGTGTTAAAGTGAATTAACTCTAAGTTATTCTCTCTATTTTCAGAGTTAAGGTATGAAACTATAAAAATATCACTATGAAGCGTTTTAATGTTCGGTTCCTCCCTCTTTTTGCGACTCTTCTGTTTCAACCCCCTTTTCTTGTCTCTCCATAAAGTTGGGAACGCTCAGCCTAAACTTCAAGTGTGAGTTAAACTCCATAGCCTGCGTGACGAATGCTGCAGCAGCTGCCAGAATCAAAAGGTTAATCCAAAGGTTAATGATCTCCTGATTCCTTCTGCTTGAAAAACTCATTTGAACACAGTTACTGCTGTGACTGTAGTAGCTTTCATAGAGAAGCACAATGTTAAGAACATCACTGGTGCGAAGAAGTAAGAAAAAGCCCAGTAAGAGAAAATCATGTGATACCCACAACCCATTTAGACTTTAACAACCCATGTAAAAGCTTAGTTATGCAGTATATTATATACTGTATATTCTTTACACAAAGATAACCCTTAAAACACATAAAACGTCAGTTTATCTGCGTCTGTGTGGCATACAAATGCAAATCTCTGTTTGCTTGAGTGTGTAGGAGCGTGAAGGGGATTAGAAAAAACCTACAAGGCACGGTGTGTATCAACTGGTGATATGTGGCTAGGTGAGAGAACACCTTCCAAATCGTTGTTTTAACAGGAGCACGCGCCCACCCCGAGGACACAGAGAATCAACAAGCCCTGCAGAACAGCAGTGTCCAAACATTTCTCACGCTGTACCCATCCAAGCTAAATAACCCTTCGCTGAGCACTGCTGAATAATTGCATTTGGCCTGCATGAAGCCTGCCAGGAGTGAGAGAGAGAGAAAAAACATTTATAATAAATCAAGCAGAGCAACATCAGAGCTCTGAGTTGTTGAAGAAAGCTCTTGCTTCTTTGTTACTGCAGAGCAACTAAACAGGGATTTTCACCTTTATCAGGTGCATCTGGTGAGATAAGGCCTTAAAACACCTCAAATAGGAAAAAGTACATATCTGAGTGACGTAGACCTGACCTATCATTAGGGCAACCTGAGCATAGGGGCTTTTTGCAAGGAGATGCCCCTAGTGGTGAACAAGTGGAATCTAGTAAAATCGCCTTTCCATTTTCAGTCAAATAAATCTTGTATTAGGCTTTTCAATGTTCTGAAGTGTCCAGTGATCAACTAAAATGCCTTGGTTGTTGGTAGCAATAAGCAGAAGAATACTTTGCAGTGACACTAGATCGGTTTTCCATTAAAAAATGTATCAACATTAATTTTAGGAGAAAGGTTGAAATACAGGGCAGCTAAGGCAAAATTAAACGAAATACAAATGAATGGGGACAAAAAAAAACTGTCATAGATGAAAAGATTTCTTAATGATATGGATTACATATTTGGAACTGAATGGCTTTCTTCACTTTCTCTGCTGCCATTGCTAGAATTACAATTCTAAAACAGAGCAGGAAATGGACGTCATCACTCACAACTTATCCTGGCTGTTCAGGTTGTAAATTCAATGGGAGAAATCTCAGACGCATCACTGAAGGGAGATGAGAATCGAGTGGAGTTGAAGGCACAGGTCAAGCTGGCTTGTGGTGTTTTTGCTCCAGGTTCTTCGTCGCACTCTTTTTGTCTGTTCTGCCGATTAAAAACCCAAGTCAGTTTCAGCAGATGGCTGCTCACTCTGGTTCTGCTCGAGGACTGTTACTGGCACAAGAAACCATTTCAGTCCACTCTTGCCACATGCAGGCTCATTATAAGGGATTCCTGAAAAGTTTCCATCATGTAGTCTGTTGCTGTTGCCGATGCTCGCTCAGAAGAATTTATTGTTGCAAAGTATGTGACTTAATGCAAATGATCAGGTTTTCTTAGACAGAAAATTCTTTGTTCTAAAGGGAATAATAAACTAAACACGACTGCTGTATTATATAACCCAGAGTGTAATATACTTTGAATTAGTCGATACGACTGAATGAAATGGACTATTTCTCCATGTAAAATAGATCTCTTTCCTTTGCAAAGCACCCAGAGAGACATTTGCTGTGACTTCCTGCAATATAAATAAACTGAATCAAATTCATTTATATTAATGGCAAGAATATCATACAAATCCACGCTTGAACTCAACAAAGTTCAGAGGCAAATTCCCTGACCATGACAGAGACATGATTTTACAGTGCTGCAAAGGAGGAAACACAAATTACAGTAAAGCATTGCCATGTTACTTTAGGATAATTAAAGGATAACTAAACCAGAAGCAAATTTCTTAGCGTGTAATATCATAAATTTCAGCTTCGATGTTGCACAGCAGGAGAAGCACCGAGATGTTGGAAGGCGAGTCTCTGTTGTTTTTTTCTGCAGCGCGCATAATTACAGACGAAAGCAAGGGACTTTAAATTGTTCAGAGATAACAAGATGTCAACTCTTGTAGTGGCTGACATGTTTTCATGTCACCTGGGACAAAGAGGATGCCATCAAGCATCTCATCTGTTCCTAAAAAATGAGACATATAAAGTTAGGTTTCAAGAAAAGAAAAAAAAGCAAACATGTTATTAAAAACTAGAGCTCCCTTGGTGAAGTTTTCATTTAAAACTTGTAGCATTATCTTTAAATTGGGTTAAATGTTTCAGCATGAGGAAAAGACAACCCTGATTTTCCCCCATGCCAGCAGAGGGGAGCTCAGCACAGAAAGGATATTTACCGCCTTCATTTTGGTTTTGAGACAGCAGCTTATTGCTTATTGTGTTCCATTATTACTGCCTCCAACTGGGGCTAATTTATTGAGATTAAACCACACTGTTGTTTCTTTAATGCCTTTTGAAAACACTGAGAAAATGTAATATTGTCTGAGGTTGGACAACGAGCAAAATATTATCGGAAAATAATTTTATGAAATGGAGCATAACCAAGTTTATTCCACATCTGAAGGAAGAAAGGTCTGTGACTGTTCATGCTGAGAGGGATTTATAATAATTTGGCAGCATCAATAAGCACAGCTCTTCTGGCTTTACCAAGAAAAAGTTTTAACAGTGGAGTGAAAAAAAAACTATTTGTGTTGATGTGTGTGATTTAGAAACTAAATTTGACTTACAAAAACAGAAAAGTACAAAATCAACAGTTATCTGATGTTCAAAATTTTCTTTTCATGCAGAACTTTCTGACTGTGACTTATGAAACCGAGTAACCATATTTTTATACAGATGCCGAAAACTGTCAATTTTCTAACTGCCAAAATTTATTTTATTAATTTTTACTACATTCTTTAAAGTGAAAACTTAACACTTTACTAAATCTGTCAAAAAAGGGCCAACTAGTTTCCTTCCAGATTCAACATTTTCTATGGGGTATTATACAAGAAAATGTAGGCAATTGATTGCAAATGAGATTTATTCATTTGCACACACAAAAAAAGTAATTTTCCTAACAACTGTGACTAACTAACAAAACCAGGAACAAGTCTTCCAAGGAGCGCTTTGAGTTTCTGAAAGTGTGAATTTTGGTAATACTGTCAAACACATACACGTTTCCATGAACATGCTCTGGCTGAAAAGCTTTCAAAACTGTTTTCATTGCTTTGCATAATTCTGTAACTTCATTTTATACCTAATAGATGTACTGCTTGTTGTTGTCTTACCTACAGATACCAAAAGATTCAGGCACTTTGTCCCAGTCACAGGTGATTACCTTCATCATTATGCTGCAAACTGTTTCTTATTTATTGCGAACTGCTGCTTACAGATAAACTTTAGCCAGTGCTTTGTTCCTATTGATTTTCTACCGCATGAGTTCCCCATTTTATATATTTATCAATGCAATCCAAACTGCTAAGCTTACTAAGGAAGCTTAAGCCACTAATCCGCTGTGACTTTTTGTAACGGTTGCAATAACAAAGCAGTGACTAAATCCTGTTAAACACGGTAATGAACATGCATTTACAGGAAACCCCAAACATTTTTTTAATTTCTAATATCCAGATTGAAAGGGGAGTTTACAACATGTGCTTTATATTATGTGACACCTGCCTACTATTCGTTAAGCTCTTGATTGCGCGTGTGCGTGTGTGTGTGGGGGGGGAGGGAGGTGCGTGGGTGTGTGTGTGTCTGTAACTTTAGTGCCTACCTTCACTTACCCAAGTTTTCACAAAACCTTCTTTAGTAGAAGAGCAGGTTTCAATCATTCAAGGACTGGTTTGTGTCTCTTGTTGCCATCCAGTCATGAAGTTAAAGTCGTTTTAATTTCAATGAAAAAATCTTTGTCAAATCATTCCAGATAATAAAAAACAACCTTAAACTGATACTTCTCATTTTCTCCAACAGCGATGCTGAAGTTTGACTTTGCGTCTGGGTTTTAATATTACTACGATGCTTTTCAACATTTCACGAAAAGATGAGGACATCACTAAAGCTCTGCTGAACATGTCCTCCACATGTGAGGAGGAGGTCTCTGACCTCTCAGCCCGAGGAGAGGGCTGAAGAGAACCGAGCTGTAGGCAGAAACAGCATGGGAAATGCATATTGCAGCTAGAGGCCTAAGTCATTAAGGTATGCTGAATATATTCTGCAGAGTGTGTGAATGATCACAAATTAAGCAGAAGCGCATGTGGAATTGACTTCTTGAAGAAGCTTACAGCCACAGAAAGGACTAATTTAATGTTGGCTTTGCTGTGCGGTTTAAGGTGCAAAACTCATTTTTTTGATTGTTTTGTTAATTGCTGCAGTTTTGGTGAGTTAAAAAGCCATAAAGTCCTTCTCTGAAGCAGGTTTTTAATGTTTTAGTTTTTTCAATGTTTTTTTTTAATCTTGAAACGATTCCAGTAGTTCAGCCATGTTTTTTTTTTATGTAGCTTTTCTAATGATTTGTGTTTGTGAAATTCAATTTACTACTGTGAAACAGATTTGTCTTAATAAAAAAAGTCTATGATATTCTTAAAAAAACTACACAGATACTAAAAGAAAAAATATACTATCCAATTCACAGTTGTCATGTGCATTGTTTCACCTGCTGTATTTTTAAACACTTAACATGAGGGTAAAACTGAAAAACACAACACTTTATGAATAAATGCAATCCCTCCATCCTCTGTTGTCTGTCACTTGATTGAGAACAAAGTCAGCCTGTTTCTGAGACTTGTCTCTTATCCTTCCTTCTCCTCTTGAGTCTGTAGCTCTGTGTCTAAGCTGACAAAGCAGCAGAGGAAAATAATCCCTCAGACCCAGGAGCAGCAAACACTGCATGTGGGAAAATTATTGATTCAGTGTCATGAATTGGTAATGGTGAGGATGCAGCTCACTCTCAAACAAAACCATTATTTTTCTGAACTTTCCTGTGCAAGACGTCTGTGGAGAAGACAGACGGGGAGATGGAACTGACAGCTATTGAAGATGATAAAACTCTCCGGATGGGTTTTAATTTGTCTGTTTCCAGGTTTTGGCTGTAAAAGTGTTTAAAGACTCTTTTTTTCACAGTAGTCTGCTGTCGGTGAAGGTAAATTGATGAATTTATCAATTTACAAAGACAAAAAAACATTTTTTCATAGATGTAGCAAATTAACTTTGATTAATTACTTTTCTGTTTCAAATGTAAATTACCTACATTTAGGGCTTTGTGTCAGAAGAAACATGTTTTTCTGCACTAAACATACTCTCTACAGGACATTTCATGCACAGCCTTCAATGTGATGTCACACCTTTGCCCCGTATTTTGTTAGCATTTTAAGCCATTGTGAGGGCGCTCTGTTGGGTTATGTTGCGTGCCTTGGAAACGTCTTGTTTTCTGGAGAATGCCATACAATGCCGTTGACAACCGAGCGTTACGGTGCAATAAGCAGGGTCAACGCACCCAGCAAGTGCTGCTGCATGGTTTCTCTTTGAGCCATCCCCAAGGACTAACATGCATGTGCCTAATTAGAGCAAAACAACACAGTCGGCAGGTGTTGGTAGCAAGAAAATCAACAAGAAAAGACAAGAAGATCTTTTCTGCGAGGGCATTTTTTCCCCCTTTTTTTGTGTCTCCTTTTTTTATATTAGAAAGCTTTTTCACATTAATGCAATTTTTCCCACACCTACAGACTTCCTGGCATGAGAGTTGTGTACATTAGCAGGTGAGTTAAGTGCTTCAAAACACCTCACAGAGATCTGGAGGTGGAAGGTAGGAGGCTACAGGGGGCCTTTGACATTTTTCACAGCAGGGCTCGGAAATGGAATCTGTGGCATTACAGAAACAGCTAAAACTTCATCTAAGGATGCACATTTACAATATATATATATATATATATATATATATATATATATATATATATATATGGAACCATTGCTGTGGAAATAATTGTCAAAATACCATTGCAAGCCCATTGACTTTACTTGTTGTTAAAGGTACTGAAAACAATATCTGTAAATAAAAAAGACTTTAAAGAGAACAAGTAAAGTGATGTTATTGCAGCGCCAAACACCAGACCTGTAATACTGGTGCTGGAATCTGGTTGCTAGGGCAACAGTGCATCGAGCATTGCAGAAGTGCTTAAATGCATTTTTGATGAGAGTGAACAAAATGGTGAATGAAGAGCAGCAGTGTTGCAGCTTTCTCGTATAAACAGCAGGTTTGTGTAGTTGGCAAGACACTCATGGAGTTTTATGTCTGACAAGTTGGGACAATCTCTCTGTCGACCCGTTACTGTCATATCAGAATCACTTCATCATTCATCAATAATAAATAGCAGGAGGTAATGAGAGCAAATCCAAAATGTTAATATAGAAAAGCATAAAGCAATATAAGCCCCTGCGATATTTGTCTGATTTCCTTAATTAGTAAACATAGGGAATATAATGGGATTTGAACTTGTGTTGACACATTGATCATCGCCTTCCCACTATCAGGCCAATCACTAACATTCTATTGAAAAAACATTCGGTTTTCTCAGTAGACTGAGTGACTGATTCGGTAAAGCATCTCCATTGCAACGGTGTTATCAAAAACTTTTGTAACCAAGAGAAAAATTGCTCTGAAGTCTGATCTCTTCCATTTCAACTTATGCTGCATCAACCAGCCACAGAGCTTGAGGGTGACCAGCTACTTCCCTTTTTGTAGCTGTTTTTCAGAGTCTGACTCAGGCCTGGCTCCCTGCTGAGGGCATGCTCTTTGTGCCTCATTGAACCTTTTTGAGATGCTGCATCTAATTTTTGCATCTTACTGCTTTTGATTAATTAATTATTGAATAAAGTAGGAGTTGGACTGAATGAGCTACCAAACTGTATTTGCCCTGCCATTTCATGAATGTTGGCCTTAAACTAAGAGCTCTTACTAAGTCATTTAAAGAATAATCATATCATTATCCTGAGTACTTTAAATTTAATTAGATTATTATATATATATATATATATATATATATATATATATATATATATATATATATATATATATATATATATATATATATATATATATATATATATTATATATATATATATATATATATATATATATATATTATATATATATATATGTTCTTGTTGTTTTTCTATTTATTGTTAGGTTTTGGCATTTGGATTATCGCAGAGTTTGCTTATGTTAAGGTCGTTTACCTTTATTTGCTATTTGTTGAATTCAGTTCCATCCTTTGATAAATATATCTACAAGATCTGTAAATATAGTTGTCAAAAAATGTAGTAAATTTACTCAATCAAAACTAGGCTAAGATTCAGATTACAGTTTGAGATTAGCATAACAAAATGCAGCTTATTTCACTAAAACCTGAGACGTTGGGCTGCTCTATAAGCTTCCTCTGTAATTATAAATCACAAAGGAAGCTTGCGATATTAAGCACACATGTAAATTTTCAAAAATCAATTATGTATTTTGGAAGAAAAAGCAGCAAGGCAAGGAGCCCAGCAAGTTGGATACAGAGCATTACACTTCAGATATTTTAGAAAACTCCAACGGTGAGACACATTGCTGCTTTTAAATGTTTTTTTATTTGTTTGCTTTGTTTTGTTTTATACTGTCTAAGAATCACATTTACCAAAGAAACTTTTTTAGCTGATGTAAAGTGATGTGCGCTTCATGAAGATCAGAAAGTCATTGGTAATAAATAATGGTAAGTAACCAGGAGTTGTGATTACCTTACTTTACTTTACTTGAAATGACACAAAATGTTTTTGTTGACTTCTAACCCTTAAAATGAAGTGTTTTAGGACAGGGGCTTTTGACTAAATCTAAATTTATTGTCAAAATACAGACTGAGGTTTATTTATTGATTGGCGTGAGAACAACTTTATGAAATAAATCTAGCTTAACCAGAGAATCATAAATAAAACCCAAAGAGCGCAGTGCACCATTGAAAAACACTCCTTCATGACTGACTTCTCCAACCAACGACAATCTAAATCAAAGGTACACTTTCTGTATTTGATGCAATAATGTTATGTAGTCAATTGAAGTTCAAAGCCTACAATTCAGCAACAACAACTTGATTTATTTCCACAGGTAAACAACTCCTTGCATCTTTGAGAACCCTGTTACCGAAGAGAATATTATGAAAATACAAGTGTGAATTATTTTTATTTGGTCAAAATGCAAAGACGAAAGTGACAACAACAAAGGCAAATTTCTTAATGATGGTTGCAGATACTGGGACATGCAAGGCCTTCTCTCTTTTTTAAAAAAAGCAACAGAAAGTCTCTAGCAAGTTTCTCATCTGCAAGAGCAAGATGTTAATATAATCCCCACACCTGCACCATTCACTAAAAGGTTTATTCAACTACTTGATTAAAGATTAACCTCCTGCTTACATCTATCCCACAACACCTCCAGTATGAGACGGCCTGTAACTTGCGGTAAGGATGGAGAGTGTTTCCCAGCAGCAAAGATAAAGCTTCTAATCCTTTGCTTACAAAAAAAATAAAACAATGAAATTGCAACTTGATGCTCCAGGATAAGTACTGTGTGCAACATCTAATGTGAGTGATCTACTTTAGGCTGTTTTGAGGCCACATGGCGTCCCACATGGCCCATCCTTCACTTGTACAATTCAGGAAAAAGTACAGGGCTGTGATAAGTTGCTCAAAGGCGTTTTGGTGTTTATTTGTGCTCTCTGGATGAATTGTAGATGCTCTCAGTAGCTTATCTACAAACTACCCCAATCTGGCCACAACCCCTCCCACCCACTGCTGTCTTGTGTCTTCAGATCACACTTCTCTACTGCTGCCCTTGTTCTCTCTTGTCTACTTTCTCTTCCTCCTGTCCTGATTTGTTGTCCCTGAGGGAATGGCCATGACATGGCCACTGCGCTACATAATGAATTTTCTTTGGATCATGTGTTCTTTCCTTCAGCATCTTTGAATGCGTTCAGACTGGGAATCCCACCGGTCATTGTACTGGATTCATTTACAGTGATTGAGGTAACCCAGTTCAGCTTCTTTCTAAATTTTAGATCTCGGCGATATAGTTTCTTACGAGCTGTGACCAAAGTGCAATAGTCTGGGAAATGTTGCCAAAATACTAATTCCCCTAAAACATTTCCACATTTGGTCAAGTTGCAACAACCCACTTCACAATATTTTACCAGGATTTTATGTCACAGACCAACACCGCATCAGATAAGCCTGTAGAGTACATGGGCTTCAATTTTAAAAAAACAGATGGCGTTAGTTTGCAATCAATTCTCTGAGTCAATACTTTAAGTTTATCTTTTCATTAATTTTAATCAGTCCTGTTTTAATCTTCCCTTCATCCTCCTGTGTTCCTTGATCTTCATGAAGCTTTTTGATCACTAATGTTCTCTAACAAAATTTACTGGATTTATGTTGAGATTACATTACACACAAGCGAACTAGGCTTAGGTGGCATCTTATCCTCAGACTACTGGTTGAATTTGATTTATTTATAAGTATCAGAGTAAAGGGGGTTGAATACAAATGCAATGCACAGTATTTCAAATGTTATTTTCAAAATTACCTTGAGTCTTAAATGGAGAAAACTGGGAGACTTCTTCAGTTCTTTGATTGCCTGTTATTGTCAATGAAAACTGTTTTCTCTCATTCCTAGACATTTTTGATTAGATTTTTTGTCATTGCACGTTACCTTTAGCATTGTTATGGAATTATTATTGCAACTCTGCGTGGGGCTTTTTAAAACAACTTATCAAGACACATAACAGAAGAGGAGACGTGTTACTTAATGTGTGGCTGAGTTGGCAGTTCTAACAATCGATGGAGAAGAAAACAGTTTTTCAGTCTATTTGTCTTTACCTTTTGTCTGTTTGTCTTTGTCAGGAAATCTTATAGCAGCCCACGATCTCTTTGGCTGACCTGTTGACCCTCTGCAGCACCTCTGTATATCCATAGGTCTAATATTTCTAATTAAAACTCATAAGTTTTATACTTCCACACGAATTTCAGAACTCGAGAAACTTCTTGAAGGCAAAATGTCTTCCAGAGAACAAGAGGAGAGCAGCTGCCTTCATTTAAAACTGCAAAAGGTCTGAATCCTTTTGTAAGACAGAATATATTTTGGTGAAATGGACATCTCAATGATATTGCTAAGTGTTCGGCAAACATCTACTCCCATTTTATGCAAATCTGTGCTCAGTGACTTTTCATGCATTCATTTGAGCAGTTCTTTTGTTCCTTTTGAACCTATTCTTGACTTGAGTTTCTAAAGAAATAAAAAACATTTGTAGATTGAAAACTGCATGTGATCCACACAGTGTTTTCTTTGCAAGTTTTTTCTTCAACATTTGCTTTTTGGCAAGCCAGAAAGCTGTTTTACATTCCAAATAAGTGTTAAAACAAAACAATCTCAAACTCAAAAGAATATGCTTTGTAGCAATTTTACTGCAGCTTTAGAATGCATTTGCTGAGAGGGATAATTTATCTGTGTAGTGGCTTCATTTAAGTATATATGAAGGACCAAATTGAGTGTTGTTTTTCTTTCAGCAGAGGTAAAATATTGCCTGTGTGAGAATTGAACTTCAGATAAATGATATATAAGACCGAGAATGGGTAAGTGTTGGACTATTTTTTGAAAAGTTATATTCCATGAAATACAGGCAGCTTCTGCTAGCTTTGAAACAGCAATCATCTGAAACCAGTACCAATATGTACTCAGACATATGGGTACATCAAATATGACACAAAGACAGTGTAATAGTAAAGATGCACTTTAAAGTCACTCTTGGGCATCTGCTAAGGCCGTCTTTTTCACTAACTGTGTTCTTCCTCGACTCTGCTTAATTGCAGCAAAGTTATCCGCTGCAGAAAGCTCAGATCTCAACTGTAGCTCATCATTCACCCCCTCCACAACCCCTGGATCTTGCATTAGTAAAGATTCAGATACATGTTGTGCACTGCAAAAAGAGAGCCAGAAGAAATACCATTTTTAGTTTACCAAGCACAGGACTTTGCAAACATGTGGGAGATCACACCAATTTAAAGTTTTTTTGGCCCCAGTGTCACGTTTAAAAGAAGTAATAACCTGAACACGTCATCCAGATGTAAAAATATTGGAGTGGAGGCTACATTGAAAAATTGCAAGTTGGTGAGTGCTGAACATAAATTTGTTTGTTTATTTTTGTCAAATATGATTATTTTTCTTTATTCCCTTGAAAGGAAACACGATGGTAAGTTTGACTGTATCAGTATATTTCATAGCACTCTAAGACATATTCACTTTTCTTTCTGTCCTTCCTTCTTTTTGATGAAAAATGGCGCCCTGATACAACCCTGGATGCCCCAATTAGTTTTCTTTTCAAATAAAAGTGCCTGTAACAAGCAAACAGTAGCTTGGCAGAAATTCAAAGAGAAAACACCTTTCGAATGATAATCACCCCACGGTGGATTTTTGTAACACCCCACAGTCTCTCTGATGGTTTAGCTACCAAATCAGAAAGATGATATGTTATTTGAACGAACACACCAGCAATTCCACAAAATCCCCGCTGTCTCAAATGCCGCCACATGATTTTAGAGGACAAAACTGTCTTTTTAATCAACCGACACAAGGGGAGTCCCACTGCCAACTGGAAGGGGGTAGAAGGTCAAGGGTGAAAATTGAATTGTTATCCAACACTGATTTAACCGCCATCTCTGTGAGGTGATTTAAAACGTAACATTTCAAACTTTGAATCACAGCTAACTAATTTCACACACACAAAAAAAGTGATTATGTGAACGCTGCGAAGCCATAGAGAGAAATGTTGCCATGCAGAACCAAGTGGCCTCCGACTCTTTTGTTCATCCTATGTGTCAACAAGACATTGAGCAGGTGTCCCTAAAAATCTGGGCTGTGATTGTTTCTACCAGTTTGTTTGACTTTGAAGGGTTTAAACAACAGATTTGCAGATAAAACCCTCTCGAGGCAGCGACAGCTTGCGCTATCGGTTGTTGTGCCAGTAGTGATTTCGAAGATCATTTCAACGCAAGGATAAAGCATGAGACTCAAAGACCAAGATTAAATTTTATAATCGTTAAAAAGGTCATTTAAATATATATAAAAAAGACAAAGCCATATCTGATTTAACATATTTCCAGAGAAATATTTTTGTAAACTAAAATTTACTTTTTGCTGGCAGGTCCAATTCAGGACAGGTTTTATATTTGCTAGAATAAAACAATACGGTTCACACTTTGACGTGTCCAGTCATGGTCAATTACCTTGTTTCCACCTTTTCAATTAGATGCTCATCAGCTTCTAAGCAAAGAATGCATAAAGACTTTGATGGTGTAAGCCGATTTTCCTTGTCGTTGTGGCCCTAATTGAGTCTCATCAGGCTGCTGATTGGATCCTGATAGAAATCCCTGTCAGCTGATAGCTTGCAAATGTAATTTCTTAATCAAATTAAAGCAATCAGCAGTGTTAAAGAGATTTATTTCTGCAAAGTCTTTTTATTGATCATGCTGAACATGGCCATTCATTCTTCACAACGTGGACCTTAAATGGAATTAATTTGGTATAATAACTCAAGTGTAATTACTAAGGCATGGATTAAATTCAATTTTTGAATATTTTCTATACTCAGTTTTGGAGTTCTTGTTTCCCCAGACATGATGTAAAGGGTCTGTTTTTGTCCGTATTAAGTCCAAATTAGGTAAATGATGGCTCAGATTAACCACAAATTGCAGAATTAAGCTGTATGATTATTTATTGGGGAAAAACTAATCGAGTGTTTGGCCAGTGCGTCAGTAGGAATAAAAATGGTAGCCTAATACTGATGATACAATGCACTTGATAAATGACCACCATTAGAGTAAGTACTTCTGTAAAAGCAGAGGTTTGTGTGGGTTTTTTGTGTGGAGCAGTGAGACTTACACTATCACAATGCCAAGACGGAAAATGTCAGTAATGATCTCAGTGAAGCGTTTGTGTCTTCCCATCAGTTTAAGATGGCTACATTGGTTACTAATCAATTGAAGCATACAAAGCTACAGTGGGAAGCTATTCAGAAATGAAAAGTCTCCTAAGGCTGGACACCATTGCAGAACTATTTTTGTAAAAATATGTGCTGTACATCATATTTTTATGAAATGAAAAATAAATAAAAATAATAGGACCTGTGATGGACTGGCGGCCTGTTTAGGCATACCCTGCTTACATTTTGTTTTGCCATCAAAAACTTTTGTCTGAAATATTAACAAGTCTTTCAACTTATCTGTCCTTGAAACTGAAGGTGGACTGACAGGTTGACTCATCATGGTTAGCAATGCTCTGTAAAATGAGAACAGTACAAGCTTTCCTCTTTTCTGCAGAGAGATTCGCCAAAAGCCCACGACGCACAAACTGAACATCAGAAACTCATTACATGCTTATTACCAAGCAATTAGTTGAACTCAGTATGAGTGCCAGTTCAAAAGACATATGACATAACTTACAGAGCTGCATGTTAAGCTAAAAATAGATTTTGGTGTAATACATGTTTATAGCTTTGAAGTGTGCTCTCACACGCTCTTCTGTTTAGAAAGTTATAAATTATAGATTGTTATGGTTTGACACATGGTGCATAAATTTAAAAATGCTGTTACATTAAAAAAGGGACTTGTCAGATTTGTTCCTACTCGATTTCCTTTTGAAAGTATTGAAGATAATGAGACTAACACTTAATATTTCTCTGACTATATTTGTTGGAAAACAAACACAGGGAGTAGAATGTTTTAGTGCCTGTCATTACACTCACGTGAAAAAACTGTGTACACCTCCAAATGTTGTACAGGGCATTTGATAACTCTGATCTTTAGTCTGACCACATTTCCAAACAATTTGAGGTTTATCATTGTCCAAAAATGAAGGAAAGCATTTAAAACAATAGCCAGTCGTTTCAGCTCTGGAAATCTCAAGAAATTATCAGTGCAGTTCATCCATATATCCTTTATTATCTCATCCAATCTCATCACAGAGACATTCCACAGGCATTTCAAAACCAGAAGAAGTAGACAGTCCCTCCAGTTGGTGAAATTTTCTAAACAATTAACAATTGATCCCTGATCAGATTATTCATCCCAAACTTTTCCTCTGACTAGACTGCCAAAACTTTGTATGTTCTGTCTTTGGCTACATCTTTGCAGAGGGAAAACACTTTAGTCACAAAGCAACAATCTTACCTGCTGATCACCAGAGTCAATGACAATGACTTTGTTGGGGTTACTGCAGATTGTTGGAGGAGTGTGTTAGTCAGAGAGACTTGTCATTCTTTGATAGACCAGTCTAGACATCATGATGTACTGAGAGCATCTGCTTTCTCATCTATGGACATAGTTTTTCCTTAATTTTTAGGAATATTTCTCAACAATAATGTGATGAGTAAAATAAAACATTTTTGCAATATTCCACAGCAAGGCATGGCTTTGCCCCAGAGTCTCCTGTCAGTGGGGGATGCCTTAAAACTTCCAAAGGGAGCCGGCCAGAAGACATCGTGATGGGAGATTAAAGTGCCTTGCCCGCCTCGTTTCTATGCAGAGCAGCACCTGTTCTACTTCAAGTTCCATCTACCTTATCACTGCTGCTAAGTGCTGTCAACCTACACAGGATGCCTTTTTCAGCCACAATCTAATTCTTTTGGTCATGATCCACATCTAACCTATAGATAAGTGTTTCAATATAAACAGAAAAGGAACTGAAGAGACTGGTTTTTGGCTCCATTATTTCTTCATGTTAGGTGCACAACAGGTGTAATCCAGATCTACCCGTCTATCTCAAGCTCTATTCCAGATAAATACATAAAAAAGAGATAAAAACTTTATTAACCTCTTTGGGATTTTCCCACAGGGAAATTGTAGAATTTTATCATCATGCTTAACCAATATACCAAGATATTTAAACTCCTCTGCAGGGACTGACCATCACCTGAAAAAGAGAAGTACAACCATTTTCCAGATTTGGAGGAGCTGACTCACAATCAACCAAGTGTGAAGTTGTCTGATCATGCCATGCAAGAATTTGCAAAATGCCCAAGAGCTCCATAATCCTTAATTACAAAGAAAGACAAATTAGCCAAAGAGACAAAAGCAGAAGAAGGAGACAGTCCCTCCACTATAATTAGAAAAAGAGATTAGCAGGCATAGACAATGGATGAATGAAGTATGGCTTGTCTGGAAAGGTTACCAGAAAAAAATGTCAACTGTTTTTTAGAAAAAATGCAAACAAAATGTTAGTTATGCCATTTCCTGTAGCCCAAAGTACTATAGAGTCAAAAGTTACACAGCTACAGGTGATCATCAAAACAGCAGCAAATCTACAATAGAAACCAGTTAACTACGGTGTAATATTATGGCCCAGTCAAAATCCAGATTTCCACCTGACTGAAATGCTATGGAGGAAATGTAAGAGAACTGTGCATAAAGAAATAAACCTCAAACCACAAAGCCAGTGTGACCAAAAAAGAATGATAAAGTTAAACAA